>NW_027094332.1:0-121656 GCF_029207755.1 Chamaea fasciata
GCCCAGGTGCCTGATGTCAGTTTGTAGGAGGCCTTTGGCCCTCCAAGGGAAGCTTGTCTTCCTGTTCAAGGCAGTTTGCATCTGGAAGAAATCCTGTTTCGTTCGGGATTGTAGGTGGCCGGAGCTGGGTGCCCAGCTGACGGAGTTAGGCACAAAGGATGGGCTGTTTCCAGGGGTAAGTAAAGTCAGCTGCCCAGGTGCCTGATGTCAGTTTGTAGGAGGCCTTTGGCCCTCCAAGGGAAGCTTGTCTTCCAGTTTGTGGCAGCTTGCATCTGGAAGAAATCCTGTTCCGTTCGGGATTGTAGGTGGGCGAGGCCTGGTGCCCGGCAGAGGGAGTTGGGCACAAAGGATGGGCTGTTTCCAGGGGTAAGTAAAGTCAGCTGCCCAGGTGCCTGATGTCAGTTTGTAGGAGGCCTTTGGCCCTCCAATGGAAGCTTGTCTTCCAGTTTGTGGCAGCTTGCATCTGGAAGAAATCCTGTTCCGTTCGGGATTGTAGGTGGCCGAGGCCAGGTGCCCGGCAGAGGGAGTTGGGCACAAAGGATGGGCTGTTTCCAGGGGTAAGTAAAGTCAGCTGCCCAGGTGCCTGATGTCAGTTTTTAGGAGGCCTTTGGCCCTCCATGGGAAGCCAGGTTTACTGCTTGTGGCAGCTTGCATCTGGAAGAAATCCTGTTCCGTTCGGGATTGTAGGTGGCCGAGGCCAGGTGCCCGGCAGAGGGAGTTGGGCACAAATGATGGCTGGTTTCCAGGGGTAAGTAAGGTCAGCTGCCCAGGTGCCTGATGTCAGTTTGTAGGAGGCCTTTGGCCCTCCTAGGGATGACAGGCTTCCAGTTTGTGGCAGCTTGCATCTGGAAGAAATCCTGTTCCGTTCAGGATTGTAGGTGGCCGAGGCCTGGTACCCGGAAGAGGGAGTTGGGCAGAAAGGATGGCCTGTTTTCAGGGGTAAGTAAAGTCAGCTGCCCAGGTGCCTGATGTCAGTTTGTAGGAGGCCTTTGGCCCTCCAAGGAAAGACAGGCTTCCAGTTTGTGGCAGCTTGCATCTGGAAGAAATCCTGTTCCGTTCGGGATTGTAGGTGGCCGAGGCCAGGTGCCCGGCAGAGGGAGTTGGGCACAAATGATGGCCTGTTTCTTTAGGAAAGTAAAGTCAGCTGCCCAGGTGCCTGATGTCAGTTTGTAGGAGGCCTTTGGCCCTCCAAGGGAAGCTTGTCTTCCTGTTCAAGGCAGTTTGCATCTGGAAGAAATCCTGTTTCGTTCGGGATTGTAGGTGGCCGGAGCTGGGTGCCCAGCTGACGGAGTTAGGCACAAAGGATGGGCTGTTTCCAGGGGTAAGTAAAGTCAGCTGCCCACGTGCCTGATGTCAGTTTGTAGGAGGCCTTTGGCCCTCCAATGGAAGCTTGTCTTCCAGTTTGTGGCAGCTTGCATCTGGAAGAAATCCTGTTCCGTTCGGGATTGTAGGTGGGCGAGGCCAGGTGCCCGGCAGAGGGAGTTGGGCACAAAGGATGGGCTGTTTCCAGGGGTAAGTAAAGTCAGCTGCCCAGGTGCCTGATGTCAGTTTGTAGGAGGCCTTTGGCCCTCCATGGGAAGCCAGGTTTACTGCTTGTGGCAGCTTGCATCTGGAAGAAATCCTGTTCCGTTCGGGATTGTAGGTGGCCGAGGCCAGGTGCCCGGCAGAGGGAGTTGGGCACAAATGATGGCTGGTTTTCAGGGGTAAGTAAGGTCAGCTGCCCAGGTGCCTGATGTCAGTTTGTAGGAGGCCTTTGGCCCTCCAAGGGATGACAGGCTTCCAGTTTGTGGCAGCTTGCATCTGGAAGAAATCCTGTTCCGTTCAGGATTGTAGGTGGCCGAGGCCTGGTACCCGGAAGAGGGAGTTGGGCAGAAAGGATGGCCTGTTTTCAGGGGTAAGTAAAGTCAGCTGCCCAGGTGCCTGATGTCAGTTTGTAGGAGGCCTTTGGCCCTCCAAGGGAAGCTAGTCTTCCAGCTTGTGGCAGCTTGCATCTGGAAGAAATGCTGTTTCGTTCGGGATTGTAGGTGGCTGAGGCCAGGTGCCCGGCTGAGGGAGTTGGGCTCAAAGGATGTCCTGTTTAGAGGCGTAAGTAAAGTCAGCTGCCCACGTGCCTGATGTCAGTTTGTAGGAGGCCTTTGGCCCTCCATGGGAAGCCAGGCTTCCTTCTTGTGGCAGCTTGCATCTGGAAGAACTCCGGTTCCGTTCGGGATTGTAGGTGGCCGAGGCCATCTGCCCGGCAGAGGGAGTTGGGCACAAAGGATGTCTTGTTTCCAGGGGTAAGTAAAGTCATCTGCCCTGGTGTCTGATGTCAGTTTGTAGGAGGCCATTGGCCCTCCATGGGAAGCCAGGATTCCTGCTTGTGGCAGCTTGCATCTGGAAGAAATCGTGTTCCGTTCGGGATTGTAGGGGGCCGGAGCTGGGTTCCCGGATGAGGGAGTTGGACACAAAGGATGGGCTGTTTCCAGGGGTAAGTAAAGTCAGCTGCCCAGGTGCCTGATGTCAGTTTGCAGGTGTCTATTGGTCCTCCATGGAAAGCCAGGCTTCCAGCTTGTGGCAGCTTGCTTCGGGAAGTAATACTGATCTGTTCGGGATTGCAGGTGGCCGAGGCCTGGTGCCCGGCAGAGGGAGTTGGGCACAAAGGATGGCCTGTTTTCAGGGGTAAGTAAAGTCAGCTGCCCAGGTGCCTGATGTCAGTTTGTAGGAGGCCTTTGGCCCTCCAAGGGAAGCTAGTCTTCCAGCTTGTGGCAGCTTGCATCTGGAAGAAATGCTGTTTCGTTCGGGATTGTAGGTGGCTGAGGCCAGGTGCCCGGCTGAGGGAGTTGGGCTCAAAGGATGTCCTGTTTAGAGGCGTAAGTAAAGTCAGCTGCCCACGTGCCTGATGTCAGTTTGTAGGAGGCCTTTGGCCCTCCATGGGAAGCCAGGCTTCCTTCTTGTGGCAGCTTGCATCTGGAAGAAATCCTGTTCCGTTCGGGATTGTAGGTGGCCGAGGCCTGGTGCCCGGCAGAGGAAGTTGGGCACAAAGGATGGCCTGTTTCCAGGGGTAAGTAAGGTCAGCTGCCCAGGTGCCTGATGTCAGTTTGTAGGAGGCCTTTGGCCCTCCAAGGGATGACAGGCTTCCAGTTTGTGTCAGCTTGCATCTGGAAGAAATCCTGTTCCGTTCAGGATTGTAGGTGGCCGAGGCCTGGTGCCCGGCAGAGGGAGTTGGGCACAAAGGATGGCCTGTTTCCAGGGGTAAGTAAAGTCAGCTGTCCAGGTGCCTGATGTCAGTTTGTAGGAGGCCTTTGGCCCTCCAAGGGAAGCTTGTCTTCCAGTTTGTGGCCGCTTGCATCTGGAAGAAATCCTGTTCCGTTCGGGATTGTAGTTGGGCGAGGCCTGGTGCACGGCAGAGGGAGTTGGGCACAAAGGATGGGCTGTTTCCAGGGGTAAGTAAAGTCAGCTGCCCAGGTGCCTGATGTCAGTTTGTAGGAGGCCTTTGGCCCTCCAAGGGAAGCTTGTCTTCCAGTTTGTGGCAGCTTGCATCTGGAAGAAATCCTGTTCCGTTCGGGATTGTAGGTGGCCGAGGCCAGGTGCCCGGCAGAGGGAGTTGGGCACAAAGGATGGCCTGTTTCCAGGGGTAAGTAAAGTCAGCTGCCCAGGTGCCTGATGTCAGTTTGTAGGAGGCCTTTGGCCCTCCATGGGAAGCCAGGTTTCCTGCTTGTGGCAGCTTGCATCTGGAAGAAATCCTGTTCCGTTCGGATTGTAGGTGGGCGAGGCCTAGTGCCCGGCAGAGGGAGTTGGGCACAAAGGATGGGCTGTTTCCAGGGGTAAGTAAAGTCAGCTCCCCTGGTGCCTGATGTCAGTTTGTAGGAGGCCTTTGGCCCTCCAAGGGAAGCTAGTCTTCCTATTCAAGGCCGCTTGCATCTGGAAGAAATGCTGTTCCGTTCGGGATTGTAGGTGGCCGAGGCCAGTTGCCGGGCTGAGGGAGTTGGGCACAAAGGATGGCCTGTTTCCAGGGGTAAGTAAAGTCAGCTGCCCAGGTGCCTGATGTCAGTTTGCAGGTGGCTATTGGTCCTCCATGGAAAGCCAGGCTTCCAGCTTGTGGCAGCTTGCATCGGGAAGTAATACAGATCTGTTCGGGATTGCAGGTGGCCGAGGCCTGGTGCCCGGCAGAGGGAGTTGGGCACAAAGGATGGGCTGTTTCCAGGGGTAAGTAAAGTCAGCTGCCCAGGTGCCTGATGTCAGTTTGTAGGAGGCCTTTGGCCCTCCAAGGGAAGCTTGTCTTCCAGTTTGTGGCAGCTTGCATCTGGAAGCAATCCTGTTCCGTTCGGGATTGTAGGTGGGCGAGACCTGGTGCCCGGCAGAGGGAGTTGGGCACAAAGGATGGGCTGTTTCCAGGGGTAAGTAAAGTCAGCTGCCCAGGTGCCTGATGCCAGTTTGTAGGAGGCCTTTGGTCCTCCATGGGAAACCAGTCTTCCAGCTTGTGGCAGCTTGCATCTGGAAGAAATCCTGTTCCGTTCGGGATTGTAGGTGGCCGAGGCCAGGTGCCCGGCAGAGGGAGTTGGGCACAAAGGATGGGCTGTTTCCAGGGGTAAGTAAAGTCAGCTGCCCAGGTGCCTGATGTCAGTTTGTAGGAGGCCTTTGGCCCTCCAAGGGAAGCTGCGTTTCCAGCTTGTGGCAGCTTGCATCTGGAAGTACTCCAGTTCCGTTCGGGATTGTAGGTGGCTGAGGCCAGGTGCCCGGTAGAGGGAGTTGGGCACAAAGGATGTCCTTTTTTCAGGGATAAGTAAAGTCAGCTGCCCAGGTGCCTGATGTCAGTTTGTAGGAGGCCTTTGGCCCTCCAAGGGAAGCTAGTCTTCCAGCTTGTGGCAGCATGCATCTGGAAGAAATGCTGTTTCGCTCGGGATTGTAGGTGGGCGAGGCCTAGTGCCCGGCAGAGGGAGTTGGGAACAAAGGATATCCTGTTTAGAGGGGTAAGTAAAGTCAGCTGCCCACGTGCCTGATGTCAGTTTGTAGGAGGCCTTTGGCCCTCCATGGGAAGCCAGGCTTCCTGCTTGTGGCAGCTTGCATCTGGAAGAAATCCTGTTCCGTTCAGGATTGTAGGTGGCCGAGGCCTGGTGCCCGGCAGAGGGAGTTGGTCACAAAGGATGGGCTGTTTCCAGGGGTAAGTAAAGTCAGCTGCCCACGTGCCTGATGTCAGTTTGTAGGAGGCCTTTGGCCCTCCAAGGGAAACTTGTCTTCCAGTTTGTGGCAGCTTGCATCTGGAAAAAATCCTGTTCCGTTCGGGATTGTAGGAGGGCGAGGCCTGGTGCCCGGCAGAGGGAGTTGGGCACAAAGGATGGGCTGTTTCCAGGGGTAAGTAAAGTCAGCTGCCCAGGTGCCTGATGTCAGTTTGTAGGAGGCCTTTGGCCCTCCAAGGGAAGCTAGTCTTCCTGTTAAAGGCAGCTTGCATCTGGAAGAAATCCTGTTCCGTTCGGGATTGTAGGTGGCCGAGGCCAGGTGCCCGGCAGAGGGAGTTGGGCACAAAGAATGGGCTGTTTCCAGGAGTAAGTAAAGTCAGCTGCCCAGGTGCCTAATGTCAGTTTGTAGGAGGCCTTTGGCCCTCCATGGGAAGCCAGGTTCTCTGCTTGTGGCAGCTTGCATCTGGAAGAAATCCTGTTCCGTTCGGGATTGTAGGTGGCCGAGGCCAGGTGCCCGGCAGAGGGAGTTGGGCACATATGATGGCTGGTTTCCAGAGGTAAGTAAAGTCAGCTGCCCAGGTGCCTGATGTCAGTTTGTAGGAGGCCTTTGGCCCTCCAAGGGATGACAGGCTTCCAGCTTGTGGCAGCTTGCATCTGGAAGAACTCCTGTTCCGTTCAGGATTGTAGGTGGCCGAGGCCTGGTGCCCGGCAGAGGGAGTTGGGCACAAAGGATGGCCTGTTTCCAGGGGTAAGTAAAGTCAGCAGCCCAGGTGCCTGATGTCAGTTTGTAGGAGGCCTTTGGCCCTCCAAGGGAAGCTAGTCTTCCAGCTTGTGGCAGCTTGCATCTGGAAGAAATCCTGTTCCGTTCGGGATTGTAGGTGGGCGAGGCCAGGTGCCCGGCAGAGGGAGTTGGGCACAAAGGATGGCCTGTTTCCAGGGGTAAGTAAAGTCAGCTCCCCACGTGCCAGATGTCAGTTTGTAGGAGGCCTTTGGCCCCCCAAGTGAAGCCACGTTTCCAGCTTGTGGCAGCTTGCATCTGGAAGAACTCCGGTTCCGTTCGGGATTGTAGGTGGCCGAGGCCATCTGCCCGGCAGAGGGAGTTGGGCACAAAGGATGTCTTGTTTCCAGGGGTAAGTAAAGTCATCTGCCCTGGTGTCTGATGTCAGTTTGTAGGAGGCCATTGGCCCTCCATGGGAAGCCAGGATTCCTGCTTGTGGCAGCTTGCATCTGGAAGAAATCGTGTTCCGTTCGGGATTGTAGGGGGCCGGAGCTGGGTTCCCGGATGAGGGAGTTGGACACAAAGGATGGGCTGTTTCCAGGGGTAAGTAAAGTCAGCTGCCCAGGTGCCTGATGTCAGTTTGCAGGTGTCTATTGGTCCTCCATGGAAAGCCAGGCTTCCAGCTTGTGGCAGCTTGCTTCGGGAAGTAATACTGATCTGTTCGGGATTGCAGGTGGCCGAGGCCTGGTGCCCGGCAGAGGGAGTTGGGCACAAAGGATGGCCTGTTTCCAGGGGTAAGTAAAGTCAGCTGCCCAGGTCCCTGATGTCAGTTTGTAGGAGGACTTTGGCCCTCCAAGGGAAGCTAGTCTTCCAGCTTGTGGCAGCTTGCATCTAGAAGAATCGCTATTTCGTTCGGGATTGTAGGTGGCCGAGGCCAGGTGCCCGGCAGAGGGAGTTGGGCACAAAGGATGGCCTCTTTCCAGGGGTAAGTAAAGTCATCTGCCCAGGTGCCTGATGTCAGTTTTTAGGAGGCCTTTGTCCCTCCATGGGAAGCCAGGCTTCCTGCTTGTGGCAGCTTGCATCTGAATGAAATCCTGTTCCGTTCAGGATTGTAGGTGGCCGAGGCCTGGTGCCCGGCAGAGGGAGTTGGGCACAAAGGATGGGCTGTTTCCAGGAGTAAGTAAAGTCAGCTGCCCAGGTGCCTGATGTCAGTTTGTAGGAGGCCAATGGCCCTCCAAGGGAAGCCACCTTTCAGCTTGTGGCAGCTTGCATCTGGAAGAACTCCGGTTCCGTTCGGGATTGTAGGTGGACGAGGCCAGGTGCCCGGCAGAGGGTGTTGGGCACAAAGGATGGCCTGTTTCCCGGGATAAGTAAAGTCAGCTGCCCAGGTGCCTGATGTCAGTTTGTAGGAGGCCTTTGACCCTCCAAGAGAAGCCAGGCTTCCTGCTTGTGGCAGCTTGCATCTGGAAGAAATGCTGTTCCGTTCGGGATTGTAGGTGGCCGGAGCAAAGTGCCCGGCAGAGGAAGTTGGGCACAAAAGATGGGCTGTTTCCCGGGGTAAGTAAAGTCAGCTGCCCAGGTGCCTGATGTCAGTTTATAGGAGGCCTTTGGCCCTCCATGGGAAGCCTGGTTTCCTGCTTGTGGCAGCTTCCATCTGGAAGAAATCCTGTTACGTTCGGGATTGTAGGTGGCCGAAGCCTGGTGCCTGGCAGAGGGAGTTGGGCACAAAGGATGGGCTGTTTCCAGGGGTAAGTAAAGTCAGCTGCCCAGGTGCCTGATGTCAGTTTGTAGGAGGCCTTTGGCCCTCCAAGGGAAGACAGGCTTCCAGTTTGTGGCAGCTTGCATCTGGAAGAAATCCTGTTTCGTTCGGGATTGTAGGTGGCCGGAGCTGGGTGCCCAGCTGACGGAGTTAGGCACAAAGGATGGGCTGTTTCCAGGGGTAAGTAAAGTCAGCTGCCCAGGTGCCTGATGTCAGTTTGTAGGAGGCCTTTGGCCCTCCAAGGGAAGCTTGTCTTCCAGTTTGTGGCAGCTTGCATCTGGAAGAAATCCTGTTCCGTTCGGGATTGTAGGTGGGCGAGGCCAGGTGCCCGGCAGAGGGAGTTGGGCACAAATGATGGGCTGTTTCCAGGGGTAAGTAAAGTCAGCTGCCCAGGTGCCTGATGTCAGTTTGTAGGAGGCCTTTGGCCCTCCAAGGGAAGCTCGTCTTCCTGTTTAAGGCAGCTTGCATCTGGAAGAAATCCTGTTCCGTTCGGGATTGTAGGTTCCTGGAGCAGGGTGCCCGGCAGAGGGTGTTGGGCACAAATGATGGCCTGTTTCCAGGGGTAAGTAAAGTCATCTGCCCAGGTGCCTGATGTCAGTTTTTAGGAGGCCTTTGGCCCTCCATGGGAAGCCAGGCTTCCTGCTTGTGGCAGCTTGCATCTGGAAGAAATCGTGTTCCGTTCGGGATTGTAGGTGGCCGGAGCTGGGTGCCCGGATGAGGGAGTTGGACACAAAGGCTGGGCTGTTTCCAGGGGTAAGTAAAGTCAGCTGCCCAGGTGCCTGATGTCAGTTTGCAGATGGCTATTGGTCCTCCATGGAAAGCCAGGCTTCCAGCTTGTGGCAGCTTGCATCGGGAAGTAATACTGATCTGTTCGAGATTGCAGGTGGCCGAGGCCTGGTGCCCGGCAGAGGGAGTTGGGCACAAAGGATGGCCTGTTTCCAGGGGTAAGTAAAGTCAGCTGCCCAGGTGCCTGATGCCAGTTTGTAGGAGGCCTTTGGTCCTCCATGGGAAACCAGTCTTCCAGCTTGTGGCAGCTTGCATCTGGAAGAACTCCTGTTCCGTTCGGGATTGTAGGTTGCCAAAGCTGTGGGCCCGGCAGAGGGAGTTGGGCACAAATGATGGGCTGTTTCCAGGGGTAAGTAAAGTCAGCTGCCCAGGTGCCTGATGTCAGTTTGTAGGAGGCCTTTGGCCCTCCAAGGGAAGCTTGTCTTTTTGTTCAAGGCAGTTTGCATCGGGAAGAAATCCTGTTCCGTTCGGGATTGTAGGTGGCCGGAGCTGGGTGCCCAGCTGAGGGAGTTAGGCACAAAGGATGGCCTGTTTCCAGGGGTAAGTAAAGTCAGCTGCCCAGGTGCCTGATGTCAGTTTGTAGGAGGCCTTTGGCCCTCCATGGGAAGCTAGTCTTCCAGCTTGTGGCAGCTTGCATCTAGAAGAAATGCTATTTCGTTCGGGATTGTAGGTGGCCGAGGCCAGGTGCCCGGCACAGGGAGTTGGGCACAAAGGATGTCCTGTTTCCAGGGGTAAGTAAAGTCAGCTGCCCACGTGCCTGATGTCAGTTTGTAGGAGGCCTTTGGCCCTCCATGGGAAGCCAGGCTTCCTGCTTGTGGCAGCTTGCATCTGGAAGAAATCCTGTTCCGTTCAGGATTGTAGGTGGCTGAGGCCTGGTGCCCGGCAGAGGGAGTTGGGCACAAACGATGGGCTGTTTCCAGGAGTAAGTAAAGTCAGCTGCCCAGGTGCCTGATGTCAGTTTGTAGGAGGCCAATGGCCCTCCAAGGGAAGCCACCTTTCAGCTTGTGGCAGCTTGCATCTGGAAGAACTCCGGTTCCGTTCGGGATTGTAGGTGGCCGAGGCCAGGTGCCCGGCAGAGGGTGTTGGGCACAAAGGATGGCCTGTTTCCCGGGATATGTAAAGTCAGCTGCCCAGGTGCCTGATGTCAGTTTGTAGGAGGCCTTTGACCCTCCAAAAGAAGGCAGGCTTCCTGCTTGTGGCAGCTTGCATCTGGAAGAAATCCTGTTCCGTTCGGGATTGTAGGTGGCCGGAGCAAAGTGCCCGGCAGAGGAAGTTGGGCACAAAAGATGGGCTGTTTCCAGGGGTAAGTAAAGTCAGCTGCCCAGGTGCCTGATGTCTGTTTATAGGAGGCCTTTGGCCCTCCATGGGAAGCCTGGTTTCCTGCTTGTGGCAGCTTCCATCTGGAAGAAATCCTGTTACGTTCGGGATTGTAGGTGGCCGAAGCCTGGTGCTTGGCAGAGGGAGTTGGGCCTAAAGATGGGCTGTTTCCAGGGGTAAGTAAAGTCAGCTGCCCAGGTGCCTGATGTCAGTTTGTAGGAGGCCTTTGGCCCTCCAAGGAAAGACAGGCTTCCAGTTTGTGGCAGCTTGCATCTGGAAGAAATCCTGTTCCGTTCGGGATTGTAGGTGGCCGAGGCCAGGTGCCCGGCAGAGGGAGTTGGGCACAAATGATGGCCTGTTTCTTTAGGAAAGTAAAGTCAGCTGCCCAGGTGCCTGATGTCAGTTTGTAGGAGGCCTTTGGCCCTCCAAGGGAAGCTTGTCTTCCTGTTCAAGGCAGTTTGCATCTGGAAGAAATCCTGTTTCGTTCGGGATTGTAGGTGGCCGGAGCTGGGTGCCCAGCTGACGGAGTTAGGCACAAAGGATGGGCTGTTTCCAGGGGTAAGTAAAGTCAGCTGCCCAGGTGCCTGATGTCAGTTTGTAGGAGGCCTTTGGCCCTCCAAGGGAAGCTTGTCTTCCAGTTTGTGGCAGCTTGCATCTGGAAGAAATCCTGTTCCGTTCAGGATTGTAGGTGGCCGAGGCCTGGTGCCCGGCAGAGGGAGTTGGGCACAAAGGATGGCCTGTTTCCAGGGGTAAGTAAAGTCAGCAGCCCAGGTGCCTGATGTCAGTTTGTAGGAGGCCTTTGGCCCTCCAAGGGAAGCTAGTCTTCCAGCTTGTGGCAGCTTGCATCTGGAAGAAATCCTGTTCCGTTCGGGATTGTAGGTGGGCGAGGCCAGGTGCCCGGCAGAGGGAGTTGGGCACAAAGGATGGCCTGTTTCCAGGGGTAAGTAAAGTCAGCTCCCCACGTGCCAGATGTCAGTTTGTAGGAGGCCTTTGGCCCCCCAAGTGAAGCCACGTTTCCAGCTTGTGGCAGCTTGCATCTGGAAGAACTCCGGTTCCGTTCGGGATTGTAGGTGGCCGAGGCCATCTGCCCGGCAGAGGGAGTTGGGCACAAAGGATGTCTTGTTTCCAGGGGTAAGTAAAGTCATCTGCCCTGGTGTCTGATGTCAGTTTGTAGGAGGCCATTGGCCCTCCATGGGAAGCCAGGATTCCTGCTTGTGGCAGCTTGCATCTGGAAGAAATCGTGTTCCGTTCGGGATTGTAGGGGGCCGGAGCTGGGTTCCCGGATGAGGGAGTTGGACACAAAGGATGGGCTGTTTCCAGGGGTAAGTAAAGTCAGCTGCCCAGGTGCCTGATGTCAGTTTGCAGGTGTCTATTGGTCCTCCATGGAAAGCCAGGCTTCCAGCTTGTGGCAGCTTGCTTCGGGAAGTAATACTGATCTGTTCGGGATTGCAGGTGGCCGAGGCCTGGTGCCCGGCAGAGGGAGTTGGGCACAAAGGATGGCCTGTTTCCAGGGGTAAGTAAAGTCAGCTGCCCAGGTGCCTGATGTCAGTTTGTAGGAGGACTTTGGCCCTCCAAGGGAAGCTAGTCTTCCAGCTTGTGGCAGCTTGCATCTAGAAGAATCGCTATTTCGTTCGGGATTGTAGGTGGCCGAGGCCAGGTGCCCGGCAGAGGGAGTTGGGCACAAATGATGGCCTCTTTCCAGGGGTAAGTAAAGTCATCTGCCCAGGTGCCTGATGTCAGTTTTTAGGAGGCCTTTGTCCCTCCATGGGAAGCCAGGCTTCCTGCTTGTGGCAGCTTGCATCTGGAAGAAATCCTGTTCCGTTCAGGATTGTAGGTGGCCGAGGCCTGGTGCCCGGCAGAGGGAGTTGGGCACAAAGGATGGGCTGTTTCCAGGAGTAAGTAAAGTCAGCTGCCCAGGTGCCTGATGTCAGTTTGTAGGAGGCCAATGGCCCTCCAAGGGAAGCCACCTTTCAGCTTGTGGCAGCTTGCATCTGGAAGAACTCCGGTTCCGTTCGGGATTGTAGGTGGACGAGGCCAGGTGCCCGGCAGAGGGTGTTGGGCACAAAGGATGGCCTGTTTCCCGGGATAAGTAAAGTCAGCTGCCCAGGTGCCTGATGTCAGTTTGTAGGAGGCCTTTGACCCTCCAAGAGAAGCCAGGCTTCCTGCTTGTGGCAGCTTGCATCTGGAAGAAATGCTGTTCCGTTCGGGATTGTAGGTGGCCGGAGCAAAGTGCCCGGCAGAGGAAGTTGGGCACAAAAGATGGGCTGTTTCCCGGGGTAAGTAAAGTCAGCTGCCCAGGTGCCTGATGTCAGTTTATAGGAGGCCTTTGGCCCTCCATGGGAAGCCTGGTTTCCTGCTTGTGGCAGCTTGCATCTGGAAGAAATCCTGTTCCGTTCAGGATTGTAGGTGGCCGAGGCCTGGTGCCCGGCAGAGGGAGTTGGGCACAAAGGATGGGCTGTTTCCAGGAGTAAGTAAAGTCAGCTGCCCAGGTGCCTGATGTCAGTTTGTAGGAGGCCAATGGCCCTCCAAGGGAAGCCACCTTTCAGCTTGTGGCAGCTTGCATCTGGAAGAACTCCGGTTCCGTTCGGGATTGTAGGTGGACGAGGCCAGGTGCCCGGCAGAGGGTGTTGGGCACAAAGGATGGCCTGTTTCCCGGGATAAGTAAAGTCAGCTGCCCAGGTGCCTGATGTCAGTTTGTAGGAGGCCTTTGACCCTCCAAGAGAAGCCAGGCTTCCTGCTTGTGGCAGCTTGCATCTGGAAGAAATGCTGTTCCGTTCGGGATTGTAGGTGGCCGGAGCAAAGTGCCCGGCAGAGGAAGTTGGGCACAAAAGATGGGCTGTTTCCCGGGGTAAGTAAAGTCAGCTGCCCAGGTGCCTGATGTCAGTTTATAGGAGGCCTTTGGCCCTCCATGGGAAGCCTGGTTTCCTGCTTGTGGCAGCTTCCATCTGGAAGAAATCCTGTTACGTTCGGGATTGTAGGTGGCCGAAGCCTGGTGCCTGGCAGAGGGAGTTGGGCACAAAGGATGGGCTGTTTCCAGGGGTAAGTAAAGTCAGCTGCCCAGGTGCCTGATGTCAGTTTGTAGGAGGCCTTTGGCCCTCCAAGGGAAGACAGGCTTCCAGTTTGTGGCAGCTTGCATCTGGAAGAAATCCTGTTTCGTTCGGGATTGTAGGTGGCCGGAGCTGGGTGCCCAGCTGACGGAGTTAGGCACAAAGGATGGGCTGTTTCCAGGGGTAAGTAAAGTCAGCTGCCCAGGTGCCTGATGTCAGTTTGTAGGAGGCCTTTGGCCCTCCAAGGGAAGCTTGTCTTCCAGTTTGTGGCAGCTTGCATCTGGAAGAAATCCTGTTCCGTTCGGGATTGTAGGTGGGCGAGGCCAGGTGCCCGGCAGAGGGAGTTGGGCACAAATGATGGGCTGTTTCCAGGGGTAAGTAAAGTCAGCTGCCCAGGTGCCTGATGTCAGTTTGTAGGAGGCCTTTGGCCCTCCAAGGGAAGCTCGTCTTCCTGTTTAAGGCAGCTTGCATCTGGAAGAAATCCTGTTCCGTTCGGGATTGTAGGTTCCTGGAGCAGGGTGCCCGGCAGAGGGTGTTGGGCACAAATGATGGCCTGTTTCCAGGGGTAAGTAAAGTCATCTGCCCAGGTGCCTGATGTCAGTTTTTAGGAGGCCTTTGGCCCTCCATGGGAAGCCAGGCTTCCTGCTTGTGGCAGCTTGCATCTGGAAGAAATCGTGTTCCGTTCGGGATTGTAGGTGGCCGGAGCTGGGTGCCCGGATGAGGGAGTTGGACACAAAGGCTGGGCTGTTTCCAGGGGTAAGTAAAGTCAGCTGCCCAGGTGCCTGATGTCAGTTTGCAGATGGCTATTGGTCCTCCATGGAAAGCCAGGCTTCCAGCTTGTGGCAGCTTGCATCGGGAAGTAATACTGATCTGTTCGAGATTGCAGGTGGCCGAGGCCTGGTGCCCGGCAGAGGGAGTTGGGCACAAAGGATGGCCTGTTTCCAGGGGTAAGTAAAGTCAGCTGCCCAGGTGCCTGATGCCAGTTTGTAGGAGGCCTTTGGTCCTCCATGGGAAACCAGTCTTCCAGCTTGTGGCAGCTTGCATCTGGAAGAACTCCTGTTCCGTTCGGGATTGTAGGTTGCCAAAGCTGTGGGCCCGGCAGAGGGAGTTGGGCACAAATGATGGGCTGTTTCCAGGGGTAAGTAAAGTCAGCTGCCCAGGTGCCTGATGTCAGTTTGTAGGAGGCCTTTGGCCCTCCAAGGGAAGCTTGTCTTTTTGTTCAAGGCAGTTTGCATCGGGAAGAAATCCTGTTCCGTTCGGGATTGTAGGTGGCCGGAGCTGGGTGCCCAGCTGAGGGAGTTAGGCACAAAGGATGGCCTGTTTCCAGGGGTAAGTAAAGTCAGCTGCCCAGGTGCCTGATGTCAGTTTGTAGGAGGCCTTTGGCCCTCCAAGGGAAGCTAGTCTTCCAGCTTGTGGCAGCTTGCATCTAGAAGAAATGCTATTTCGTTCGGGATTGTAGGTGGCCGAGGCCAGGTGCCCGGCACAGGGAGTTGGGCACAAAGGATGTCCTGTTTCCAGGGGTAAGTAAAGTCAGCTGCCCACGTGCCTGATGTCAGTTTGTAGGAGGCCTTTGGCCCTCCATGGGAAGCCAGGCTTCCTGCTTGTGGCAGCTTGCATCTGGAAGAAATCCTGTTCCGTTCAGGATTGTAGGTGGCTGAGGCCTGGTGCCCGGCAGAGGGAGTTGGGCACAAACGATGGGCTGTTTCCAGGAGTAAGTAAAGTCAGCTGCCCAGGTGCCTGATGTCAGTTTGTAGGAGGCCAATGGCCCTCCAAGGGAAGCCACCTTTCAGCTTGTGGCAGCTTGCATCTGGAAGAACTCCGGTTCCGTTCGGGATTGTAGGTGGCCGAGGCCAGGTGCCCGGCAGAGGGTGTTGGGCACAAAGGATGGCCTGTTTCCCGGGATATGTAAAGTCAGCTGCCCAGGTGCCTGATGTCAGTTTGTAGGAGGCCTTTGACCCTCCAAAAGAAGGCAGGCTTCCTGCTTGTGGCAGCTTGCATCTGGAAGAAATCCTGTTCCGTTCGGGATTGTAGGTGGCCGGAGCAAAGTGCCCGGCAGAGGAAGTTGGGCACAAAAGATGGGCTGTTTCCAGGGGTAAGTAAAGTCAGCTGCCCAGGTGCCTGATGTCTGTTTATAGGAGGCCTTTGGCCCTCCATGGGAAGCCTGGTTTCCTGCTTGTGGCAGCTTCCATCTGGAAGAAATCCTGTTACGTTCGGGATTGTAGGTGGCCGAAGCCTGGTGCCTGGCAGAGGGAGTTGGGCCTAAAGATGGGCTGTTTCCAGGGGTAAGTAAAGTCAGCTGCCCAGGTGCCTGATGTCAGTTTGTAGGAGGCCTTTGGCCCTCCAAGGAAAGACAGGCTTCCAGTTTGTGGCAGCTTGCATCTGGAAGAAATCCTGTTCCGTTCGGGATTGTAGGTGGCCGAGGCCAGGTGCCCGGCAGAGGGAGTTGGGCACAAATGATGGCCTGTTTCTTTAGGAAAGTAAAGTCAGCTGCCCAGGTGCCTGATGTCAGTTTGTAGGAGGCCTTTGGCCCTCCAAGGGAAGCTTGTCTTCCTGTTCAAGGCAGTTTGCATCTGGAAGAAATCCTGTTTCGTTCGGGATTGTAGGTGGCCGGAGCTGGGTGCCCAGCTGACGGAGTTAGGCACAAAGGATGGGCTGTTTCCAGGGGTAAGTAAAGTCCAGCCCAGGTGCCTGATGTCAGTTTGTAGGAGGCCTTTGGCCCTCCAAGGGAAGCTTGTCTTCCAGTTTGTGGCAGCTTGCATCTGGAAGAAATCCTGTTCCGTTCGGGATTGTAGGTGGGCGAGGCCTGGTGCCCGGCAGAGGGAGTTGGGCACAAAGGATGGGCTGTTTCCAGGGGTAAGTAAAGTCAGCTGCCCAGGTGCCTGATGTCAGTTTGTAGGAGGCCTTTGGCCCTCCAATGGAAGCTTGTCTTCCAGTTTGTGGCAGCTTGCATCTGGAAGAAATCCTGTTCCGTTCGGGATTGTAGGTGGCCGAGGCCAGGTGCCCGGCAGAGGGAGTTGGGCACAAAGGATGGGCTGTTTCCAGGGGTAAGTAAAGTCAGCTGCCCAGGTGCCTGATGTCAGTTTGTAGGAGGCCTTTGGCCCTCCATGGGAAGCCAGGTTTACTGCTTGTGGCAGCTTGCATCTGGAAGAAATCCTGTTCCGTTCGGGATTGTAGGTGGCCGAGGCCAGGTGCCCGGCAGAGGGAGTTGGGCACAAATGATGGCTGGTTTCCAGGGGTAAGTAAGGTCAGCTGCCCAGGTGCCTGATGTCAGTTTGTAGGAGGCCTTTGGCCCTCCTAGGGATGACAGGCTTCCAGTTTGTGGCAGCTTGCATCTGGAAGAAATCCTGTTCCGTTCAGGATTGTAGGTGGCCGAGGCCTGGTACCCGGAAGAGGGAGTTGGGCAGAAAGGATGGCCTGTTTTCAGGGGTAAGTAAAGTCAGCTGCCCAGGTGCCTGATGTCAGTTTGTAGGAGGCCTTTGGCCCTCCAAGGAAAGACAGGCTTCCAGTTTGTGGCAGCTTGCATCTGGAAGAAATCCTGTTCCGTTCGGGATTGTAGGTGGCCGAGGCCAGGTGCCCGGCAGAGGGAGTTGGGCACAAATGATGGCCTGTTTCTTTAGGAAAGTAAAGTCAGCTGCCCAGGTGCCTGATGTCAGTTTGTAGGAGGCCTTTGGCCCTCCAAGGGAAGCTTGTCTTCCTGTTCAAGGCAGTTTGCATCTGGAAGAAATCCTGTTTCGTTCGGGATTGTAGGTGGCCGGAGCTGGGTGCCCAGCTGACGGAGTTAGGCACAAAGGATGGGCTGTTTCCAGGGGTAAGTAAAGTCAGCTGCCCAGGTGCCTGATGTCAGTTTGTAGGAGGCCTTTGGCCCTCCAAGGGAAGCTTGTCTTCCAGTTTGTGGCAGCTTGCATCTGGAAGAAATCCTGTTCCGTTCGGGATTGTAGGTGGGCGAGGCCTGGTGCCTGGCAGAGGGAGTTGGGCACAAAGGATGGGCTGTTTCCAGGGGTAAGTAAAGTCAGCTGCCCAGGTGCCTGATGTCAGTTTGTAGGAGGCCTTTGGCCCTCCAATGGAAGCTTGTCTTCCAGTTTGTGGCAGCTTGCATCTGGAAGAAATCCTGTTCCGTTCGGGATTGTAGGTGGCCGAGGCCAGGTGCCCGGCAGAGGGAGTTGGGCACAAAGGATGGGCTGTTTCCAGGGGTAAGTAAAGTCAGCTGCCCAGGTGCCTGATGTCAGTTTGTAGGAGGCCTTTGGCCCTCCATGGGAAGCCAGGTTTACTGCTTGTGGCAGCTTGCATCTGGAAGAAATCCTGTTCCGTTCGGGATTGTAGGTGGCCGAGGCCAGGTGCCCGGCAGAGGGAGTTGGGCACAAATGATGGCTGGATTCCAGGGGTAAGTAAGGTCAGCTGCCCAGGTGCCTGATGTCAGTTTGTAGGAGGCCTTTGGCCCTCCTAGGGATGACAGGCTTCCAGTTTGTGGCAGCTTGCATCTGGAAGAAATCCTGTTCCGTTCAGGATTGTAGGTGGCCGAGGCCTAGTGCCCGGCAGAAGGAGTTGGGCACAAAGGATGGGCTGTTTCCAGGGGTAAGTAAAGTCAGCTCCCCTGGTGCCTGATGTCAGTTTGTAGGAGGCCTTTGGCCCTCCAAGGGAAGCTAGTCTTCCTGTTCAAGGCAGCTTGCATCTGGAAGAAATGCTGTTCCGTTCGGGATTGTAGGTGGCCGAGGCCAGTTGCCGGGCTGAGGGAGTTGGGCACAAAGGATGGCCTGTTTCCAGGGGTAAGTAAAGTCAGCTACCCAGGTGCCTGATGTCAGTTTGCAGGTGGCTATTGGTCCTCCATGGAAAGCCAGGCTTCCAGCTTGTGGCAGCTTGCATCGGGAAGTAATACAGATCTGTTCGGGATTGCAGGTGGCCGAGGCCTGGTGCCCGGCAGAGGGAGTTGGGCACAAAGGATGGGCTGTTTCCAGGGGTAAGTAAAGTCAGCTGCCCAGGTGCCTGATGTCAGTTTGTAGGAGGCCTTTGGCCCTCCAAGGGAAGCTTGTCTTCCAGTTTGTGGCAGCTTGCATCTGGAAGCAATCCTGTTCCGTTCGGGATTGTAGGTGGGCGAGACCTGGTGCCCGGCAGAGGGAGTTGGGCACAAAGGATGGGCTGTTTCCAGGGGTAAGTAAAGTCAGCTGCCCAGGTGCCTGATGCCAGTTTGTAGGAGGCCTTTGGTCCTCCATGGGAAACCAGTCTTCCAGCTTGTGGCAGCTTGCATCTGGAAGAAATCCTGTTCCGTTCGGGATTGTAGGTGGCCGAGGCCAGGTGCCCGGCAGAGGGAGTTGGGCACAAAGGATGGGCTGTTTCCAGGGGTAAGTAAAGTCAGCTGCCCAGGTGCCTGATGTCAGTTTGTAGGAGGCCTTTGGCCCTCCAAGTGAAGCTGCGTTTCCAGCTTGTGGCAGCTTGCATCTGGAAGTACTCCAGTTCCGTTCGGGATTGTAGGTGGCTGAGGCCAGGTGCCCGGTAGAGGGAGTTGGGCACAAAGGATGTCCTTTTTTCAGGGATAAGTAAAGTCAGCTGCCCAGGTGCCTGATGTCAGTTTGTAGGAGGCCTTTGGCCCTCCAAGGGAAGCTAGTCTTCCAGCTTGTGGCAGCATGCATCTGGAAGAAATGCTGTTTCGCTCGGGCTTGTAGGTGGGCGAGGCCTAGTGCCCGGCAGAGGGAGTTGGGCACAAAGATATCCTGTTTAGAGGGGTAAGTAAAGTCAGCTGCCCACGTGCCTGATGTCAGTTTGTAGGAGGCCTTTGGCCCTCCATGGGAAGCCAGGCTTCCTGCTTGTGGCAGCTTGCATCTGGAAGAAATCCTGTTCCGTTCAGGATTATAGGTGGCCGAGGCCTGGTGCCCGGCAGAGGGAGTTGGTCACAAAGGATGGGCTGTTTCCAGGGGTAAGTAAAGTCAGCTGCCCACGTGCCTGATGTCAGTTTGTAGGAGGCCTTTGGCCCTCCAAGGGAAGCTTGTCTTCCAGTTTGTGGCAGCTTGCATCTGGAAAAAATCCTGTTCCGTTCGGGATTGTAGGAGGGCGAGGCCTGGTGCCCGGCAGAGGGAGTTGGGCACAAAGGATGGGCTGTTTCCAGGGGTAAGTAAAGTCAGCTGCCCAGGTGCCTGATGTCAGTTTGTAGGAGGCCTTTGGCCCTCCAAGGGAAGCTAGTCTTCCTGTTAAAGGCAGCTTGCATCTGGAAGAAATCCTGTTCCGTTAAGGATTGTAGGTGGCCGAGGCCAGGTGCCCGGCAGAGGGAGTTGGGCACATATAATGGCTGGTTTCCAGAGGTAAGTAAGGTCAGCTGCCCAGGTGCCTGATGTCAGTTTGTAGGAGGCCTTTGGCCCTCCAAGGGATGACAGGCTTCCAGCTTGTGGCAGCTTGCATCTGGAAGAACTCCTGTTCCGTTCAGGATTGTAGGTGGCCGAGGCCTGGTGCCCGGCAGAGGGAGTTGGGCACAAAGGATGGCCTGTTTCCAGGGGTAAGTAAAGTCAGCAGCCCAGGTGCCTGATGTCAGTTTGTAGGAGGCCTTTGGCCCTCCAAGGGAAGCTAGTCTTCCAGCTTGTGGCAGCTTGCATCTGGAAGAAATCCTGTTCCGTTCGGGATTGTAGGTGGGCGAGGCCAGGTGCCCGGCAGAGGGAGTTGGGCACAAAGGATGGCCTGTTTCCAGGGGTAAGTAAAGTCAGCTCCCCACGTGCCAGATGTCAGTTTGTAGGAGGCCTTTGGCCCCCCAAGTGAAGCCACGTTTCCAGCTTGTGGCAGCTTGCATCTGGAAGAACTCCGGTTCCGTTCGGGATTGTAGGTGGCCGAGGCCATCTGCCCGGCAGAGGGAGTTGGGCACAAATGATGTCTTGTTTCCAGGGGTAAGTAAAGTCATCTGCCCAGGTGTCTGATGTCAGTTTGTAGGAGGCCTTTGGCCCTCCATGGGAAGCCAGGATTCCTGCTTGTGGCAGCTTGCATCTGGAAGAAATCGTGTTCCGTTCGGGATTGTAGGGGGCCGGAGCTGGGTTCCCGGATGAGGGAGTTGGACACAAAGGATGGGCTGTTTCCAGGGGTAAGTAAAGTCAGCTGCCCAGGTGCCTGATGTCAGTTTGCAGGTGTCTATTGGTCCTCCATGGAAAGCCAGGCTTCCAGCTTGTGGCAGCTTGCTTCGGGAAGTAATACTGACCTGTTCGGGATTGCAGGTGGCCGAGGCCTGGTGCCCGGCAGAGGGAGTTGGGCACAAAGGATGGCCTGTTTCCAGGGGTAAGTAAAGTCAGCTGCCCAGGTGCCTGATGTCAGTTTGTAGGAGGACTTTGGCCCTCCAAGGGAAGCTAGTCTTCCAGCTTGTGGCAGCTTGCATCTAGAAGAAATGCTATTTCGTTCGGGATTGTAGGTGGCCGAGGCCAGGTGCCCGGCAGAGGGAGTTGGGCACAAATGATGGCCTGTTTCCAGGGGTAAGTAAAGTCATCTGCCCAGGTGCCTGATGTCAGTTTTTAGGAGGCCTTTGTCCCTCCATGGGAAGCCAGGCTTCCTGCTTGTGGCAGCTTGCATCTGGAAGAAATCCTGTTCCGTTCAGGATTGTAGGTGGCCGAGGCCTGGTGCCCGGCAGAGGGAGTTGGGCACAAAGGATGGGCTGTTTCCAGGAGTAAGTAAAGTCAGCTGCCCAGGTGCCTGATGTCAGTTTGTAGGAGGCCAATGGCCCTCCAAGGGAAGCCACCTTTCAGCTTGTGGCAGCTTGCATCTGGAAGAACTCCGGTTCCGTTCGGGATTGTAGGTGGACGAGGCCAGGTGCCCGGCAGAGGGTGTTGGGCACAAAGGATGGCCTGTTTCCCGGGATAAGTAAAGTCAGCTGCCCAGGTGCCTGATGTCAGTTTGTAGGAGGCCTTTGACCCTCCAAGAGAAGCCAGGCTTCCTGCTTGTGGCAGCTTGCATCTGGAAGAAATGCTGTTCCGTTTGGGATTGTAGGTGGCCGGAGCAAAGTGCCCGGCAGAGGAAGTTGGGCACAAAAGATGGGCTGTTTCCCGGGGTAAGTAAAGTCAGCTGCCCAGGTGCCTGATGTCAGTTTATAGGAGGCCTTTGGCCCTCCATGGGAAACCTGGTTTCCTGCTTGTGGCAGCTTCCATCTGGAAGAAATCCTGTTACGTTCGGGATTGTAGGTGGCCGAAGCCTGGTGCCTGGCAGAGGGAGTTGGGCAGAAAGGATGGGCTGTTTCCAGGGGTAAGTAAAGTCAGCTGCCCAGGTGCCTGATGTCAGTTTGTAGGAGGCCTTTGGCCCTCCAAGGGAAGACAGGCTTCCAGTTTTTGGCAGCTTGCATCTGGAAGAAATCCTGTTCCGTTCGGGATTGTAGGTTGCCGAGGCCAGGTGCCCGGCAGAGGGAGTTGGGCACAAATGATGGCCCGTTTCTTTAGGAAAGTAAAGTCAGCAGCCCAGGTGCCTGATGTCAGTTTGTAGGAGGCCTTTGGCCCTCCAAGTGAAGCCACATTTCCAGCTTGTGGCAGCTTGCATCTGGAAGAACTCCTGTTCCGTTCGGGATTGTAGGTGGCCAAAGCTGCGGGCCCGGCAGAGGGAGTTGAGCACAAAGGATGGCCTGTTTCCAGGGGTAAGTAAAGTCAGCTGCCCAGGTGCCTGATGTCAGTTAGTAGGAGGCCTTTGGCCCTCCAAGGGAAGCTTGTCTTCCTGTTCAAGGCAGTTTGCATCTGGAAGAAATCCTGTTTCGTTCGGGATTGTAGGTGGCCGGAGCTGGGTGCCCAGCTGACGGAGTTAGGCACAAAGGATGGGCTGTTTCCAGGGGTAAGTAAAGTCAGCTGCCCAGGTGCCTGATGTCAGTTTGTAGGAGGCCTTTGGCCCTCCAAGGGAAGCTTGTCTTCCAGTTTGTGGCAGCTTGCATCTGGAAGAAATCCTGTTCCGTTCGGGATTGTAGGTGGGCGAGGCCAGGTGCCCGGCAGAGGGAGTTGGGCACAAATGATGGGCTGTTTCCAGGGGTAAGTAAAGTCAGCTGCCCAGGTGCCTGATGTCAGTTTGTAGGAGGCCTTTGGCCGTCCATGGGAATCCAGGTTTACTGCTGGTGGCAGCTTGCATCTGGAAGAAATCCTGTTCCGTTCGGGATTGTAGGTGGCCGAGGCCAGGTGCCCGGCAGAGGGAGTTGGGCACATATGATGGCTGGTTTCCAGAGGTAAGTAAGGTCAGCTGCCCAGGTGCCTGATGTCAGTTTGTAGGAGGCCTTTGGCCCTCCAAGGGATGACAGGCTTCCAGCTTGTGGCAGCTTGCATCTGGAAGAACTCCAGTTCCGTTCAGGATTGTAGGTGGCCGAGGCCTGGTGCCCGGCAGAGGGAGTTGGGCACAAAGGATGGCCTGTTTCCAGGGGTAAGTAAAGTCAGCAGCCTAGGTGCCTGATGTCAGTTTGTAGGAGGCCTTTGGCCCTCCAGGGGAAGCTAGTCTTACAGCTTGTGGCAGCTTGCATCTGGAAGAAATCCTGTTCCGTTCGGGATTGTAGGTGGGCGAGGCCAGGTGCCCGGCAGAGGGAGTTGGGCACAAAGGATGGCCTGTTTCCAGGGGTAAGTAAAGTCAGCTGCCCAGGTTCCTGATGTCAGTTTGTAGGAGGCCTTTGGCCCTCCAAGGGAAGCTTGTCTTCCAGTTTGTGGCAGCTTGCATCTGGAAGCAATCCTGTTCCGTTCGGGATTGTAGGTGGGCGAGACCTGGTGCCCGGCAGAGGGAGTTGGGCACAAAGGATGGGCTGTTTCCAGGGGTAAGTAAAGTCATCTGCCCAGGTGCCTGATGTCAGTTTTTAGGAGGCCTTTGTCCCTCCATGGGAAGCCAGGCTTCCTGCTTGTGGCAGCTTGCATCTGGAAGAAATCCTGTTCCGTTCAGGATTGTAGGTGGCCGAGGCCTGGTGCCCGGCAGAGGGAGTTGGGCACAAAGGATGGGCTGTTTCCAGGAGTAAGTAAAGTCAGCTGCCCAGGTGCCTGATGTCAGTTTGTAGGAGGCCAATGGCCCTCCAAGTGAAGCTGCGTTTCCAGCTTGTGGCACCTTGCATCTGGAAGAACTCCAGTTCCGTTCGGGATTGTAGGTGGCTGAGGCCAGGTGCCCAGCAGAGGGAGTTGGGCACAAAGGATGTCCTTTTTCCAGGGATAAGTAAAGTCAGCTGCCCAGGTGCCTGATGTCAGTTTGTAGGAGGCCTTTGGCCCTCCAAGGGAAGCTAGTCTTCCAGCTTGTGGCAGCATGCATCTGGAAGAAATGCTGTTTCGTTCGGGATTGTAGGTGGGCGAGGCCTAGTGCCCGGCAGAGGGAGTTGGGCACAAAGGATATCCTGTTTAGAGGGGTAAGTAAAGTCAGCTGCCCACGTGCCTGATGTCAGTTTGTAGGAGGCCTTTGGCCCTCCATGGGAAGCCAGGCTTCCTGCTTGTGGCAGCTTGCATCTGGAAGAAATCCTGTTCCGTTCAGGATTGTAGGTGGCCGAGGCCTGGTGCCCGGCAGAGGGAGTTGGGCACAAAGGATGGGCTGTTTCCAGGGGTAAGTAAAGTCAGCTGCCCAGGTGCCTGATGTCAGTTTGTAGGAGGCCTTTGGCCCTCCAAGGGAAGCTTGTCTTCCAGTTTGTGGCAGCTTGCATCTGGAAAAAATCCTGTTCCGTTCGGGATTGTAGGTGGGCGAGGCCTGGTGCCCGGCAGAGGGAGTTGGGCACAAAGGATGGGCTGTTTCCAGGGGTAAGTAAAGTCAGCTGCCCAGGTGCCTGATGTCAGTTTGTAGGAGGCCTTTGGCCCTCCAAGGGAAGCTTGTCTTCCAGTTTGTGGCAGCTTGCATCTGGAAGAAATCCTGTTCCGTTCGGGATTGTAGGTGGGCGAGGCCTGGTGCTTGGCAGAGGGAGTTGGGCACAAAGGATGGGCTGTTTCCAGGGGTAAGTTAAGTCAGCTGCCCAAATGTCTGATGTCAGTTTATAGGAGGCCTTTGGCTTTCCAAGGGAAGCTAGTCTTCCTGTTAAAGGCACCTTGCATCTGGAAGAAATCCTGATCCGTTCGGGATTGTAGGTGGCCGAGGCCAGGTGCCCGGCAGAGGGAGTTGGGCACATATGATGGCTGGTTTCCAGAGGTAAGTAAGGTCAGCTACCCACGTGCCTGATGTCAGTTTGTAGGAGGCCTTTGGCCCTCCAAGGGATGACAGGCTTCCAGCTTGTGGCAGCTTGCATCTGGAAGAACTCCTGTTCCGTTCAGGATTGTAGGTGGCCGAGGCCTGGTGCCCGGCAGAGGGAGTTGGGCACAAAGGATGTCCTGTTTCCAGGGGTAAGTAAAGTCAGCAGCCCAGGTGCCTGATGTCAGTTTGTAGGAGGCCTTTGGCCCTCCAACGGAAGCTAGTCTTCCAGCTTGTGGCAGCTTGCATCTGGAAGAAATCCTGTTCCGTTCGGGATTGTAGGTGGGCGAGGCCAGGTGCCCGGCAGAGGGAGTTGGGCACAAAGGATGGGCTGTTTCCAGGGGTAAGTAAAGTCAGCTCCCCAGGTGCCTGATGTCAGTTTGTAGGAGGCCTTTGGCCCCCCAAGTGAAGCCACGTTTCCAGCTTGTGGCAGCTTGCATCTGGAAGAACTCCTGTTCCGTTCGGGATTGTAGGTGGCCGAGGCCTGGTGCCCGCAGAGGGAGTTGGTCACAAAGGATGGGCTGTTTCCAGGGGTAAGTAAAGTCAGCTGCCCACGTGCCTGATGTCAGTTTGTAGGAGGCCTTTGGCCCTCCAAGGGAAGCTTGTCTTCCAGTTTGTGGCAGCTTGCATCTGGAAGAAATCGTGTTCCGTTCGGGATTGTAGGGGGCCGGAGCTGGGTGCCCGGATGAGGGAGTTGGACACAAAGGATGTGCAGTTTCCAGGGGTAAGTAAAGTCAGCTGCCCAGGTGCCTGATGTCAGTTTGCAGGTGGCTATTGGTCCTCCATGGAAAGCCAGGCTTCCATCTTGTGGCAGCTTGCTTCGGGAAGTAATACTGATCTGTTCGGGATTGCAGGTGGCCGAGGCCTGGTGCCCGGCAGAGAAAGTTGGGCACAAAGGATGGCCTGTTTCCAGGGGTAAGTAAAGTCAGCTGCCCAGGTGCCTGATGTCAGTTTGTAGGAGGCCTTTGGCCCTCCAAGGGAAGCTTGTCTTCCAGTTTGTGGCAGCTTGCATCTGGAAGCAATCCTGTTCCGTTCGGGATTGTAGGAGGGCGAGGCCTGGTGCCCGGCAGAGGGAGTTGGGCACAAAGGATGGGCTGTTTCCAGGGGTAAGTAAAGTCATCTGCCCAGGTGCCTGATGTCAGTTTGTAGGAGGCCTTTGGCCCGCCATGGGAAGCCAGGTTTCCAGTTTGTGGCAGCTTGCATCTGGAAGAAATCCTGTTCCGTTCGGGATTGTAGGTGGCCGAGGCCAGGTGCCCGGCAGAGGGAGTTGGGCACAAAGGATGGCCTGTTTCCAGGGGTAAGTAAAGTCAGCTGCCCAGGTGCCTGATGTCAGTTTGTAGGTGACCTTTGGCCCCCCAAACGAAGCACGTCTTCCAGTTTGTGGCAGCTTGCATCTGGAAGAAATCCTGTTCCGTTTGGGATTGTACGTGGCCGAGGCCAGGTGCCCGGCAGAGGGAGTTGGGCAAAAAGGATGGTCTGTTTCCAGGGGTAAGTAAAGTCAGCTGCCCAGGTGCCTGATGTCAGTTTGTAGGAGGCCTTTGGCCCTCCATGGGAAGACAGGTTTCCTGCTTGTGGCAGCTTGCATCTGGAAGAAATCCTGTTCCGTTCGGGATTGTAGGTGGGCGAGGCCTAGTGCCCGCCAGAGGGAGTTGGGCACAAAGGATGGGCTGTTTCCAGGGGTAAGTAAAGTCAGCTCCCCTGGTGCCTGATGTCAGTTTGTAGGAGGCCTTTGGCCCTCCATGGGAAGCTAGTCTTCCTGTTCAAGGCAGCTTGCATCTGGAAGAAATGCTGTTCCGTTCGGGATTGTAGGTGGCCGAGGCCAGTTGCCGGGCTGAGGGAGTTGGGCACAAAGGATGGCCTGTTTCCAGGGGTAAGTAAAGTCAGCTGCCCAGGTGCCTGATGTCAGTTTGCAGGTGGCTATTGGTCCTCCATGGAAAGCCAGGCTTCCAGCTTGTGGCAGCTTGCATCGGGAAGTAATACAGATCTGTTCGGGATTGCAGGTGGCCGAGGCCTGGTGCCCGGCAGAGGGAGTTGGGCACAAAGGATGGGCTGTTTCCAGGGGTAAGTAAAGTCAGCTGCCCAGGTGCCTGATGCCAGTTTGTAGGAGGCCTTTGGTCCTCCATGGGAAACCAGTCTTCCAGCTTGTGGCAGCTTGCATCTGGAAGAAATCCTGTTCCGTTCGGGATTGTAGGTGGGCGAGACCTGGTGTCCGGCAGAGGGAGTTGGGCACAAAGGATGGGCTGTTTCCAGGGGTAAGTAAAGTCAGCTGCCCACGTGCCTGATGTCAGTTTGTAGGAGGCCTTTGGCCGTCCATGGGAAGCCAGGCTTCCTGCTTGTGGCAGCTTGCATCTGGAAGAAATCGTGTTCCGTTCAGGATTGTAGGTGGCCGAGGCCTGGTGCCGGGCAGACGGAGTTGGACACAAAGGATGGGCTGTTTCCAGGAGTAAGTAAAGTCAGCTGCCCAGGTGCCTGATGTCAGTTTGTAGGAGGCCTTTGGTCCTCCATGGGAAACCAGTCTTCCAGCTTGTGGCAGCTTGCATCGGGAAGAAATCCTGTTCCGCTCGGGTTTGTAGGTGGCCGAGGCCAGGTGCTCGGCAGAGGGAGTTGGGCACAAAGGATGGCCTGTTTAGAGGGGTAAGTAAAGTCAGCTGCCCACGTGCCTGATGTCAGTTTGTAGGAGGCCTTTGGCCCTCCATGGGAAGCCAGGCTTCCTGCTTGTGGCAGCTTGCATCTGGAAGAAATCCTGTTCCGTTCAGGATTGTAGGTGGCCGAGGCCTGGTGCCCGGCAGAGGAAGTTGGGCACAAAGGATGGCCTGTTTCCAGGGGTAAGTAAGGTCAGCTTCCCAGGTGCCTGATGTCAGTTTGTAGGAGGCCTTTGGCCCTCCAAGGGATGACAGGCTTCCAGTTTGTGGCAGCTTGCATCTGGAAGAAATCCTGTTCCGTTCGGGATTGTAGGTGGCCGAGGCCAGGTGCCCGGCAGAGGGAGTTGGGCACAAAGGATGGCCTGTTTCCAGGGGTAAGTAAAGTCAGCTGCCCAGGTGCCTGATGTCAGTTTGTAGGAGGCCTTTGGCCCTCCATGGGAAGCCAGGTTTCCTGCTTGTGGCAGCTTGCATCTGGAAGAAATGCTGTTCTGTTCGGATTGTAGGTGGGCGAGGCCTAGTGCCCGGCAGAAGGAGTTGGGCACAAAGGATGGGCTGTTTCCAGGGGTAAGTAAAGTCAGCTCCCCTGGTGCCTGATGTCAGTTTGTAGGAGGCCTTTGGCCCTCCAAGGGAAGCTAGTCTTCCTGTTCAAGGCAGCTTGCATCTGGAAGAAATGCTGTTCCGTTCGGGATTGTAGGTGGCCGAGGCCAGTTGCCGGGCTGAGGGAGTTGGGCACAAAGGATGGCCTGTTTCCAGGGGTAAGTAAAGTCAGCTGCCCAGGTGCCTGATGTCAGTTTGCAGGTGGCTATTGGCCCTCCAAGTGAAGCTGCGTTTCCAGCTTGTGGCAGCTTGCATCTGGAGGTACTCCAGTTCCGTTCGGGATTGTAGGTGGCTGAGGCCAGGTGCCCGGCAGAGGGAGTTGGGCACAAAGGATGTCCTTTTTTCAGGGATAAGTAAAGTCAGCTGCCCAGGTGCCTGATGTCAGTTTGTAGGAGGCCTTTGGCCCTCCAAGGGAAGCTAGTCTTCCAGCTTGTGGCAGCATGCATCTGGAAGAAATGCTGTTTCGCTCGGGATTGTAGGTGGGCGAGGCCTAGTGCCCGGCAGAGGGAGTTGGGCACAAAGGATATCCTGTTTAGAGGGGTAAGTAAAGTCAGCTGCCCACGTGCCTGATGTCAGTTTGTAGGAGGCCTTTGGCCCTCCATGGGAAGCCAGGCTTCCTGCTTGTGGCAGCTTGCATCTGGAAGAAATCCTGTTCCGTTCAGGATTGTAGGTGGCCGAGGCCTGGTGCCCGCAGAGGGAGTTGGTCACAAAGGATGGGCTGTTTCCAGGGGTAAGTAAAGTCAGCTGCCCACGTGCCTGATGTCAGTTTGTAGGAGGCCTTTGGCCCTCCAAGGGAAGCTTGTCTTCCAGTTTGTGGCAGCTTGCATCTGGAAGAAATCCTGTTCCGTTCGGGATTGTAGGAGGGCGAGGCCTGGTGCCCGGCAGAGGGAGTTGGGCACAAAGGATGGGCTGTTTCCAGGGGTAAGTAAAGTCAGTTGCCCAGGTGCCTGATGTCAGTTTGTAGGAGGCCTTTGGCCCTCCAAGGGAAGCTAGTCTTCCTGTTAAAGGCAGCTTGCATCTGGAAGAAATCCTGTTCCGTTCGGGATTGTAGGTGGCCGAGGCCAGGTGCCCGGCAGAGGGAGTTGGGCACAAAGAATGGGCTGTTTCCAGGAGTAAGTAAAGTCAGCTGCCCAGGTGCCTGATGTCAGTTTGTAGCAGGCCTTTGGCCCTCCATGGGAAGCCAGGTTCACTGCTTGTGGCAGCTTGCATCTGGAAGAAATCCTGTTCCGTTCGGGATTGTAGGTGGCCGAGGCCAGGTGCCCGGCAGAGGGAGTTGGGCACATATGATGGCTGGTTTCCAGAGGTAAGTAAGGTCAGCTGCCCAGGTGCCTGATGTCAGTTTGTAGGAGGCCTTTGGCCCTCCAAGGGATGACAGGCTTCCAGCTTGTGGCAGCTTGCATCTGGAAGAACTCCTGTTCCGTTCAGGATTGTAGGTGGCCGAGGCCTGGTGCCCGGTAGAGGGAGTTGGGCACAAAGGATGGCCTGTTTCCAGGGGTAAGTAAAGTCAGCAGCCCAGGTGCCTGATGTCAGTTTGTAGGAGGCCTTTGGCCCTCCAACGGAAGCTAGTCTTCCAGCTTGTGGCAGCTTGCATCTGGAAGAAATCCTGTTCCGTTCGGGATTGTAGGTGGGCGAGGCCAGGTGCCCGGCAGAGGGAGTTGGGCACAAAGGATGGCCTGTTTCCAGGGGTAAGTAAAGTCAGCTCTCCAGGTGCCAGATGTCAGTTTGTAGGAGGCCTTTGGCCCCCCAAGTGAAGCCACGTTTCCAGCTTGTGGCAGCTTGCATCTGGAAGAACTCCGGTTCCGTTCGGGATTGTAGGTGGCCGAGGCCATCTGCCCGGCAGAGGGAGTTGGGCACAAAGGATGTCTTGTTTCCAGGGGTAAGTAAAGTCATCTGCCCAGGTGTCTGATGTCAGTTTGTAGGAGGCCTTTGGCCCTCCATGGGAAGCCAGGATTCCTGCTTGTGGCAGCTTGCATCTGGAAGAAATCGTGTTCCGTTCGGGATTGTAGGGGGCCGGAGCTGGGTGCCCGGATGAGGGAGTTGGACACAAAGGATGGGCTGTTTCCAGGGGTAAGTAAAGTCAGCTGCCCAGGTGCCTGATGTCAGTTTGCAGGTGTCTATTGGTCCTCCATGGAAAGCCAGGCTTCCAGCTTGTGGCAGCTTGCTTCGGGAAGTAATACTGATCTGTTCGGGATTGCAGGTGGCCGAGGCCTGGTGCCCGGCAGAGGGAGTTGGGCACAAAGGATGGCCTGTTTCCAGGGGTAAGTAAAGTCAGCTGCCCAGGTGCCTGATGTCAGTTTGTAGGAGGCCTTTGGCCCTCCAAGGGAAGCTTGTCTTCCAGTTTGTGGCAGCTTGCATCTGGAAGCAATCCTGTTCCGTTCGGGATTGTAGGTGGGCGAGGCCTGGTGCCCGGCAGAGGGAGTTGGGCACAAAGGATGGCCTGTTTCCAGGGGTAAGTAAAGTCAGCTGCCCAGGTGCCTGATGTCAGTTTGTAGGAGGCATTTGGCCCTCCAAGGGAAGCTAGTCTTCCAGCTTGTGGCAGCTTGCATCTAGAAGAAATGCTATTTCGTTCGGGATTGTAGGTGGCCGAGGCCAGGTGCCCGGCAGAGGGAGTTGGGCACAAAGGATGGCCTGTTTCCAGGGGTAAGTAAAGTCAGCTGCCCACGTGCCTGATGTCAGTTTGTAGGAGGCCTTTGGCCCTCCATGGGAAGCCAGGCTTCCTGCTTGTGGCAGCTTGCATCTGGAAGAAATCCTGTTCCGTTCAGGATTGTAGGTGGCCGAGGCCTGGTGCCCGGAGAGGGAGTTGGGCACAAAGGATGGGCTGTTTCCAGGAGTAAGTAAAGTCAGCTGCCCAGGTGCCTGATGACAGGTTGTAGGAGGCCAATGGCCCTCCAAGGGAAGCCACCTTTCAGCTTGTGGCAGCTTGCATCTGGAAGAACTCCGGTTCCGTTCGGGATTGTAGGTGGACGAGGCCAGGTGCCCGGCACAGGGTGTTGGGCACAAAGGATGGCCTGTTTCCCGGGATAAGTAAAGTCAGCTGCCCAGGTGCCTGATGTCAGTTTGTAGGAGGCCTTTGACCCTCCAAAAGAAGCCAGGCTTCCTGCTTGTGGCAGCTTGCATCTGGAAGAAATGCTGTTCCGTTCGGGATTGTAGGTGGCCGGAGCAAAGTGCCCGGCAGAGGAAGTTGGGCACAAAAGATGGGCTGTTTCCAGGGGTAAGTAAAGTCAGCTGCCCAGGTGCCTGATGTCAGTTTATAGGAGGCCTTTGGCCCTCCATGGGAAGCCTGGTTTCCTGCTTGTGGCAGCTTCCATCTGGAAGAAATCCTGTTACGTTCGGGATTGTAGGTGGCCGAAGCCTGGTGCCTGGCAGAGGGAGTTGGGCACAAAGGATGGGCTGTTTCCAGGGGTAAGTAAAGTCAGCTGCCCAGGTGCCTGATGTCAGTTTGTAGGAGGCCTTTGGCCCTCCAAGGGACGACAGGCTTCCAGTTTGTGGCAGCTTGCATCTGGAAGAAATCCTGTTCCGTTCGGGATTGTAGGTGGCCGAGGCCAGGTGCCCGGCAGAGGGAGTTGGGCACAAATGATGGCCTGTTTCTTTAGGAAAGTAAAGTCAGCTGCCCAGGTGCCTGATGTCAGTTTGTAGGAGGCCTTTGGCCCTCCAAGTGAAGCCACATTTCCAGCTTGTGGCAGCTTGCATCTGGAAGAACTCCTGTTCCATTCGGGATTGTAGGTGGCCAAAGCTGTGGGCCCGGCAGAGGGAGTTGAGCACAAAGGATGGCCTGTTTCCAGGGGTAAGTAAAGTCAGCTGCCCAGGTGCCTGATGTCAGTTAGTAGGAGGCCTTTGGCCCTCCAAGGGAAGCTTGTCTTCCTGTTCAAGGCAGTTTGCATCTGGAAGAAATCCTGTTTCGTTCGGGATTGTAGGTGGCCGGAGCTGGGTGCCCAGCTGACGGAGTTAGGCACAAAGGATGGGCTGTTTCCAGGGGTAAGTAAAGTCAGCTGCCCAGGTGCCTGATGTCAGTTTGTAGGAGGCCTTTGGCCCTCCAAGGGAAGCCTGTCTTCCAGTTTGTGGCAGCTTGCATCTGGAAGAAATCCTGTTCCGTTCGGGATTGTAGGTGGGCGAGGCCAGGTGCCCGGCAGAGGGAGTTGGGCACAAATGATGGGCTGTTTCCAGGGGTAAGTAAAGTCAGCTGCCCAGGTGCCTGATGTCAGTTTGTAGGAGGCCTTTGGCCCTCCATGGGAAGCCAGGTTTACTGCTTGTGGCAGCTTGCATCTGGAAGAAATCCTGTTCCGTTCGGGATTGTAGGTGGCCGAGGCCAGGTGCCCGGCAGAGGGAGTTGGGCACAAATGATGGCTGGTTTCCAGGGGTAAGTAAGGTCAGCTGCCCAGGTGCCTGATGTCAGTTTGTAGGAGGCCTTTGGCCCTCCAAGGGATGACAGGCTTCCAGTTTGTGGCATCTTGCATCTGGAAGAAATCCTGTTCCGTTCAGGATTGTAGGTGGCCGAGGCCTGGTGCCCGGAAGAGGGAGTTGGGCAGAAAGGATGGGCTGTTTCCAGGGGTAAGTAAAGTCAGCTGCCCAGGTGCCTGATGTCAGTTTGTAGGAGGCCTTTGGCCCTCCAAGGGAAGCTAGTCTTCCAGCTTGTGGCAGCTTGCATCTGGAAGAAATGCTGTTTCGTTCGGGATTGTAGGTGGCCGAGGCCAGGTGCCCGGCTGAGGGAGTTGGGCTCAAAGGATGTCCTGTTTAGAGGGGTAAGTAAAGTCAGCTGCCCACGTGCCTGATGTCAGTTTGTAGGAGGCCTTTGGCCCTCCAAGTGAAGCTGCGTTTCCAGCTTGTGGCACCTTGCATCTGGAAGAACTCCAGTTCCGTTCGGGATTGTAGGTGGCTGAGGCCAGGTGCCCGGCAGAGGGAGTTGGGCACAAAGGATGTCCTTTTTCCAGGGATAAGTAAAGTCAGCTGCCCAGGTGCCTGATGTCAGTTTGTAGGAGGCCTTTGGCCCTCCAAGGGAAGCTAGTCTTCCAGCTTGAGGCAGCATGCATCTGGAAGAAATGCTGTTTCGTTCGGGATGGTAGGTGGGCGAGGCCTAGTGCCCGGCAGAGGGAGTTGGGCACAAAGGATATCCTGTTTAGAGGGGTAAGTAAAGTCAGCTGCCCACGTGCCTGATGTCAGTTTGTAGGAGGCCTTTGGCCCTCCATGGGAAGCCAGGCTTCCTGCTTGTGGCAGCTTGCATCTGGAAGAAATCCTGTTCCGTTCAGGATTGTAGGTGGCCGAGGCCTGGTGCCCGGCAGAGGGAGTAGGGCACAAAGGATGGGCTGTTTCCAGGGGTAAGTAAAGTCAGCTGCCCAGGTGCCTGATGTCAGTTTGTAGGAGGCCTTTGGCCCTCCAAGGGAAGCTTGTCTTCCAGTTTGTGGCAGCTTGCATCTGGAAAAAATCCTGTTCCGTTCGGGATTGTAGGTGGGCGAGGCCTGGTGCCCGGCAGAGGGAGTTGGGCACAAAGGATGGGCTGTTTCCAGGGGTAAGTAAAGTCAGCTGCCCAGGTGCCTGATGTCAATTTGTAGGAGGCCTTTGGCCCTCCAAGGGAAGCTTGTCTTCCAGTTTGTGGCAGCTTGCATCTGGAAGAAATCCTGTTCCGTTCGGGATTGTAGGTGGCCGAGGCCTGGTGCTTGGCAGAGGGAGTTGGGCACAAAGGATGGGCTGTTTCCAGGGGTAAGTAAAGTCAGCTGCCCAGGTGCCTGATGTCAGTTTGTAGGAGGCCAATGGCCCTCCAAGGGAAGCCACCTTTCAGCTTGTGGCAGCTTGCATCTGGAAGAACTCCGGTTCCGTTCGGGATTGTAGGTGGACGAGGCCAGGTGCCCGGCAGAGGGTGTTGGGCACAAAGGATGGCCTGTTTCCCGGGATAAGTAAAGTCAGCTGCCCAGGTGCCTGATGTCAGTTTGTAGGAGGCCTTTGACCCTCCAAGAGAAGCCAGGCTTCCTGCTTGTGGCAGCTTGCATCTGGAAGAAATGCTGTTCCGTTCGGGATTGTAGGTGGCCGGAGCAAAGTGCCCGGCAGAAAGTTGGGCACAAAAGATGGGCTGTTTCCAGGGGTAAGTAAAGTCAGCTGCCCAGGTGCCTGATGTCAGTTTGTAGGAGGCCTTTGGCCCTCCATGGGAAGCCAGGTTTCCTGCTTGTGGCAGCTTCCATCTGGAAGAAATCCTGTTACGTTCGGGATTGTAGGTGGCCGAAGCCTGGTGCCTGGCAGAGGGAGTTGGGCACAAAGGATGGGCTGTTTCCAGGGGTAAGTAAAGTCAGCTGCCCAGGTGCCTGATGTCAGTTTGTAGGAGGCCTTTGGCCCTCCAAGGGAAGACAGGCTTCCAGTTTGTGGCAGCTTGCATCTGGAAGAAATCCTGTTCCGTTCGGGATTGTAGGTGGCCGAGGCCAGGTGCCCGGCAGAGGGAGTTGGGCACAAATGATGGCCTGTTTCTTTAGGAAAGTAAAGTCAGCTGCCCAGGTGCCTGATGTCAGTTTGTAGGAGGCCTTTGGCCCTCCAAGTGAAGCCACATTTCCAGCTTGTGGCAGCTTGCATCTGGAAGAACTCCTGTTCCGTTCGGGATTGTAGGTGGCCAAAGCTGTGGGCCCGGCAGAGGGAGTTGAGCACAAAGGATGGCCTGTTTCCAGGGGTAAGTAAAGTCAGCTGCCCAGGTGCCTGATGTCAGTTAGTAGGAGGCCTTTGGCCCTCCAAGGGAAGCTTGTCTTCCTGTTCAAGGCAGTTTGCATCTGGAAGAAATCCTGTTTCGTTCGGGATTGTAGGTGGCCGGAGCTGGGTGCCCAGCTGACGGAGTTAGGCACAAAGGATGGGCTGTTTCCAGGGGTAAGTAAAGTCAGCTGCCCAGGTGCCTGATGTCAGTTTGTAGGAGGCCTTTGGCCCTCCAAGGGAAGCCTGTCTTCCAGTTTGTGGCAGCTTGCATCTGGAAGAAATCCTGTTCCGTTCGGGATTGTAGGTGGGCGAGGCCAGGTGCCCGGCAGAGGGAGTTGGGCACAAATGATGGGCTGTTTCCAGGGGTAAGTAAAGTCAGCTGCCCAGGTGCCTGATGTCAGTTTGTAGGAGGCCTTTGGCCCTCCAAGGGAAGCTTGTCTTCCAGTTTGTGGCAGCTTGCATCTGGAAGAAATCCTGTTCCGTTCGGGATTGTAGGTGGGCGAGGCCTGGTGCCCGGCAGAGGGAGTTGGGCACAAAGGATGGGCTGTTTCCAGGGGTAAGTAAAGTCAGCTGCCCAGGTGCCTGATGTCAGTTTGTAGGAGGCCTTTGGCCCTCCGAGGGAAGCTAGTCTTCCAGCTTGTGGCAGCTTGCATCTAGAAGAAATGCTATTTCGTTCGGGATTGTAGGTGGCCGAGGCCAGGTGCCCGGCAGAGGGAGTTGGGCACAAAGGATGGCCTGTTTCCAGGGGTAAGTAAAGTCAGCTGCCCACGTGCCTGATGTCAGTTTGTAGGAGGCCTTTGGCCCTCTATGGGAAGCCAGGCTTCCTGCTTGTGGCAGCTTGCATCTGGAAGAAATCCTGTTCCGTTCAGGATTGTAGGTGGCCGAGGCCTGGTGCCCGGCAGAGGGAGTTGGGCACAAAGGATGGGCTGTTTCCAGGAGTAAGTAAAGTCAGCTGCCCAGGTGCCTGATGTCAGTTTGTAGGAGGCCAATGGCCCTCCAAGGGAAGCCACCTTTCAGCTTGTGGCAGCTTGCATCTGGAAGAACTCCGGTTCCGTTCGGGATTGTAGGTGGACGAGGCCAGGTGCCCGGCAGAGGGTGTTGGGCACAAAGGATGGCCTGTTTCCCGGGATAAGTAAAGTCAGCTGCCCAGGTGCCTGATGTCAGTTTGTAGGAGGCCTTTGACCCTCCAAGAGAAGCCAGGCTTCCTGCTTGTGGCAGCTTGCATCTGGAAGAAATGCTGTTCCGTTCGGGATTGTAGGTGGCCGGAGCAAAGTGCCCGGCAGAGGAAGTTGGGCACAAAAGATGGGCTGTTTCCAGGGGTAAGTAAAGTCAGCTGCCCAGGTGCCTGATGTCAGTTTGTAGGAGGCCTTTGGCCCTCCATGGGAAGCCTGGTTTCCTGCTTGTGGCAGCTTCCATCTGGAAGAAATCCTGTTACGTTCGGGATTGTAGGTGGCCGAAGCCTGGTGCCTGGCAGAGGGAGTTGGGCACAAAGGATGGGCTGTTTCCAGGGGTAAGTAAAGTCAGCTGCCCAGGTGCCTGATGTCAGTTTGTAGGAGGCCTTTGGCCCTCCAAGGGAAGACAGGCTTCCAGTTTGTGGCAGCTTGCATCTGGAAGAAATCCTGTTCCGTTCGGGATTGTAGGTGGCCGAGGCCAGGTGCCCGGCAGAGGGAGTTGGGCACAAATGATGGCCTGTTTCTTTAGGAAAGTAAAGTCAGCTGCCCAGGTGCCTGATGTCAGTTTGTAGGAGGCCTTTGGCCCTCCAAGTGAAGCCACATTTCCAGCTTGTGGCAGCTTGCATCTGGAAGAACTCCTGTTCCGTTCGGGATTGTAGGTGGCCAAAGCTGTGGGCCCGGCAGAGGGAGTTGAGCACAAAGGATGGCCTGTTTCCAGGGGTAAGTTAAGTCAGCTGCCCAAATGTCTGATGTCAGTTTATAGGAGGCCTTTGGCCCTCCAAGGGAAGCTAGTCTTCCTGTTAAAGGCAGCTTGCATCTGGAAGAAATCCTGTTCCGTTCGGGATTGTAGGTGGCCGAGGCCAGGTGCCCGGCAGAGGGAGTTGGGCACATATGATGGCTGGTTTCCAGAGGTAAGTAAGGTCAGCTGCCCAGGTGCCTGATGTCAGTTTGTAGGAGGCCTTTGGCCCTCCAAGGGATGACAGGCTTCCAGCTTGTGGCAGCTTGCATCTGGAAGAAATCCTGTTCCGTTCGGGATTGTAGGTGGCCGAGGCCAGGTGCCCGGCCGAGGGAGTTGGGCACAAATGATGGCCTGTTTCTTTAGGAAAGTAAAGTCAGCTCCCCAGGTGCCTGATGTCAGTTTGTAGGAGGCCTTTGGCCCCCCAAGTGAAGCCACGTTTCCAGCTTGTGGCAGCTTGCATCTGGAAGAACTCCGGTTCCGTTCGGGATTGTAGGTGGTCGAGGCCATCTGCCCGGCAGAGGGAGTTGGGCACAAAGGATGTCTTGTTTCCAGGGGTAAGTAAAGTCATCTGCCCAGGTGTCTGATGTCAGTTTGCAGGTGGCTATTGGTCCTCCATGGAAAGCCAGGCTTCCAGCTTGTTGCGGCTTGCATCGGGAAGTAATACAAATCTGTTCGGGATTTCAGGTGGCCGAGACCTGGTGCCCGGCAGAGGGAGTTGGGCACAAAGGATGGCCTGTTTCCAGGGGTAAGTAAAGTCAGCTGCCCAGGTGCCTGATGTCAGTTTGTAGGAGGCCTTTGGCCCTCCAAGGGAAGCTTGTCTTCCAGTTTGTGGCAGCTTGCATCTGGAAGCAATCCTGTTCCGTTCGGGATTGTAGGTGGCCGAGGCCAGGTGCCCGGCAGAGGGAGTTGGGCACATATGATGGCTGGTTTCCAGAGGTAAGTAAGGTCAGCTGCCCAGGTGCCTGATGTCAGTTTGTAGGAGGCCTTTGGCCCTCCAAGGGATGACAGGCTTCCAGCTTGTGGCAGCTTGCATCTGGAAGAAATCCTGTTCCGTTCGGGATTGTAGGTGGGCGAGGCCAGGTGCCCGGCAGAGGGAGTTGGGCACAAAGGATGGCCTGTTTCCAGGGGTAAGTAAAGTCAGCTCCCCAGGTGCCTGATGTCAGTTTGTAGGAGGCCTTTGGCCCCCCAAGTGAAGCCACGTTTCCAGCTTGTGGCAGCTTGCATCTGGAAGAACTCCGGTTCCGTTCGGGATTGTAGGTGGTCGAGGCCATCTGCCCAGCAGAGGGAGTTGGGCACAAAGGATGTCTTGTTTCCAGGGGTAAGTAAAGTCATCTGCCCAGGTGTCTGATGTCAGTTTGCAAGTGGCTATTGGTCCTCCATGGAAAGCCAGGCTTCCAGCTTGTTGCAGCTTGCATCGGGAAGTAATACAAATCTGTTCGGGATTTCAGGTGGCCGAGACCTGGTGCCCGGCAGAGGGAGTTGGGCACAAAGGATGGGCTGTTTCCAGGGGTAAGTTAAGTCAGCTGCCCAGGTGCCTGATGCCAGTTTGTAGGAGGCCTTTGGTCCTCCATGGGAAACCAGTCTTCCAGCATGTGGCGGCTTGCATCTGGAAGAAATCCTGTTCCGTTCGGGATTGTAGGTGGCCGAGGCCAGGTGCCCGGCAGAGGGAGTTGGGCACAAAGGATGGGTTGTTTCCAGGGGTAAGTAAAGTCAGCTGCCCAGGTACCTGATGTCAGTTTGTAGGAGGCCTTTGGCCCTCCAAATGAAGCTGCGTTTCCAGCTTGTGGCAGCTTGCATCTGGAAGATCTCCAGTTCCGTTCGGGATTGTAGGTGGCTGAGGCCAGGTGCCCGGCAGAGGGAGTTGGGCACAAAGGATGTCCTTTTTCCAGGGATAAGTAAAGTCAGCTGCCCAGGTGCCTGATGTCAGTTTGTAGGAGGCATTTGGCCCTCCAAGGGAAGCTAGTCTTCCAGCTTGTGGCAGCATGCATCTGGAAGAAATGCTGTTTCGTTCGGGATTGTAGGTGGGCGAGGCCTAGTGCCCGGCAGAGGGAGTTGGGCACAAAGGATATCCTGTTTAGAGGGGTAAGTAAAGTCTCTGCCCACGTGCCTGATGTCAGTTTGTAGGAGGCCTTTGGCCCTCCATGGGAAGCCAGGCTTCCTGCTTGTGGCAGCTTGCATCTGGAAGAAATCCTGTTCCGTTCAGGATTGTAGGTGGCCGAGGCCTGGTGCCCGGCAGAGGGAGTTGGGCACAAAGGATGGGCTGTTTCCAGGGGTAAGTAAAGTCAGCTGCCCAGGTGCCTGATGTCAGTTTGTAGGAGGCCTTTGGCCCTCCAAGCGAAGCTTGTCTTCCAATTTTTGGCAGCTTGCATCTGGAAAAAATCCTGTTCCGTTCGGGATTGTAGGTGGGCGAGGCCTGGTGCCCGGCAGAGGGAGTTGGGCACAAAGGATGGGCTGTTTCCAGGGGTAAGTAAAGTCAGCTGCCCAGGTGCCTGATGTCAGTTTGTAGGAGGCCTTTGGCCCTCCAAGGGAAGCTTGTCTTCCAGTTTGTGGCAGCTTGCATCTGGAAGAAATCCTGTTCCGTTCGGGATTGTAGGTGGGCGAGGCCTGGTGCTTGGCAGAGGGAGTTGGGCACAAAGGATGGGCTGTTTCCAGGGGTAAGTTAAGTCAGCTGCCCAAATGTCTGATGTCAGTTTATAGGAGGCCTTTGGCCTTCCAAGGGAAGCTAGTCTTCCTGTTAAAGGCAGCTTGCATCTGGAAGAAATCCTGATCCGTTCGGGATTGTAGGTGGCCGAGGCCAGGTGCCCGGCAGAGGGAGTTGGGCACATATGATGGCTGGTTTCCAGAGGTAAGTAAGGTCAGCTACCCAGGTGCCTGATGTCAGTTTGTAGGAGGCCTTTGGCCCTCCAAGGGATGACAGGCTTCCAGCTTGTGGCAGCTTGCATCTGGAAGAACTCCTGTTCCGTTCAGGATTGTAGGTGGCCGAGGCCTGGTGCCCGGCAGAGGGAGTTGGGCACAAAGGATGGCCTGTTTCCAGGGGTAAGTAAAGTCAGCAGCCCAGGTGCCTGATGTCAGTTTGTAGGAGGCCTTTGGCCCTCCAACGGAAGCTAGTCTTCCAGCTTGTGGCAGCTTGCATCTGGAAGAAATCCTGTTCCGTTCGGGATTGTAGGTGGGCGAGGCCAGGTGCCCGGCAGAGGGAGTTGGGCACAAAGGATGGCCTGTTTCCAGGGGTAAGTAAAGTCAGCTCCCCAGGTGCCTGATGTCAGTTTGTAGGAGGCCTTTGGCCCCCCAAGTGAAGCCACGTTTCCAGCTTGTGGCAGCTTGCATCTGGAAGAACTCCGGTTCCGTTCGGGATTGTAGGTGGCCGAGGCCATCTGCCCGGCAGAGGGAGTTGGGCACAAATGATGGCTGGTTTCCAGGGGTAAGTAAAGTCATCTGCCCAGGTGTCTGATGTCAGTTTGTAGGAGGCCTTTGGCCCTCCATGGGAAGCCAGGATTCCTGCTTGTGGCAGCTTGCATCTGGAAGAAATCGTGTTCCGTTCGGGATTGTAGGGGGCCGGAGCTGGGTGCCCGGATGAGGGAGTTGGACACAAAGGATGGGCTGTTTCCAGGGGTAAGTAAAGTCAGCTGCCCAGGTGCCTGATGTCAGTTTGCAGGTGGCTATTGGTCCTCCATGGAAAGCCAGGCTTCCATCTTGTGGCAGCTTGCTTCGGGAAGTAATACTGATCTGTTCGGGATTGCAGGTGGCCGAGGCCAGGTGCCCGGCAGAGGGAGTTGGGCACAAAGGATGGCCTGTTTCCAGGGGTAAGTAAAGTCAGCTGCCCAGGTGCCTGATGTCAGTTTGTAGGAGGCCTTTGGCCCTCCAAGGGAAGCTTGTCTTCCAGTTTGTGGCAGCTTGCATCTGGAAGCAATCCTGTTCCGTTCGGGATTGTAGGTGGGCGAGACCTGGTGCCCGGCAGAGGGAGTTGGGCACAAAGGATGGGCTGTTTCCAGGGGTAAGTAAAGTCAGCTGCCCAGGTGCCTGATGCCAGTTTGTAGCAGGCCTTTGGTCCTCCATGGGAAACCAGTCGTCCAGCTTGTCGCAGCTTGCATCTGGAAGAAATCCTGTTCCGTTCGGGATTGTAGGTGGGCGAGGCCAGGTGCCCGGCAGAGGGAGTTGGGCACAAAGGATGGCCTGTTTCCAGGGGTAAGTAAAGTCAGCTCCCCAGGTGCCTGATGTCAGTTTGTAGGAGGCCTTTGGCCTCCCAAGTGAAGCCACGTTTCCAGCTTGTGGCAGCTTGCATCTGGAAGAACTCCGGTTCCGTTCGGGATTGTAGGTGGTCGAGGCCATCTGCCCAGCAGAGGGAGTTGGGCACAAAGGATGTCTTGTTTCCAGGGGTAAGTAAAGTCATCTGCCCAGGTGTCTGATGTCAGTTTGCAAGTGGCTATTGGTCCTCCATGGAAAGCCAGGCTTCCAGCTTGTTGCAGCGTGCATCGGGAAGTAATACAAATCTGTTCGGGATTTCAGGTGGCCGAGACCTGGTGCCCGGCAGAGGGAGTTGGGCACAAAGGATGGGCTGTTTCCAGGGGTAAGTTAAGTCAGCTGCCCAGGTGCCTGATGCCAGTTTGTAGGAGGCCTTTGGTCCTCCATGGGAAACCAGTCTTCCAGCTTGTGGCGGCTTGCATCTGGAAGAAATCCTGTTCCGTTCGGGATTGTAGGTGGGCGAGGCCAGGTGCCCGGCAGAGGGAGTTGGGCACAAATGATGGGCTGTTTCCAGGGGTAAGTAAAGTCAGCTGCCCAGGTGCCTGATGTCAGTTTGTAGGAGGCCTTTGGCCCTCCAAGGGAAGCTTGTCTTCCAGTTTGTGGCAGCTTGCATCTGGAAGAAATCCTGTTCCGTTCGGGATTGTAGGTGGGCGAGGCCTGGTGCCCGGCAGAGGGAGTTGGGCACAAAGGATGGGCTGTTTCCAGGGGTAAGTAAAGTCAGCTGCCCAGGTGCCTGATGTCAGTTTGTAGGAGGCCTTTGGCCCTCCGAGGGAAGCTAGTCTTCCAGCTTGTAGCAGCTTGCATCTAGAAGAAATGCTATTTCGTTCGGGATTGTAGGTGGCCGAGGCCAGGTGCCCGGCAGAGGGAGTTGGGCACAAAGGATGGCCTGTTTCCAGGGGTAAGTAAAGTCAGCTGCCCACGTGCCTGATGTCAGTTTGTAGGAGGCCTTTGGCCCTCCATGGGAAGCCAGGCTTCCTGCTTGTGGCAGCTTGCATCTGGAAGAAATCCTGTTCCGTTCAGGATTGTAGGTGGCCGAGGCCTGGTGCCCGGCAGAGGGAGTTGGGCACAAAGGATGGGCTGTTTCCAGGAGTAAGTAAAGTCAGCTGCCCAGGTGCCTGATGTCAGTTTGTAGGAGGCCAATGGCCCTCCAAGGGAAGCCACCTTTCAGCTTGTGGCAGCTTGCATCTGGAAGAACTCCGGTTCCGTTCGGGATTGTAGGTGGACGAGGCCAGGTGCCCGGCAGAGGGTGTTGGGCACAAAGGATGGCCTGTTTCCCGGGATAAGTAAAGTCAGCTGCCCAGGTGCCTGATGTCAGTTTGTAGGAGGCCTTTGACCCTCCAAGAGAAGCCAGGCTTCCTGCTTGTGGCAGCTTGCATCTGGAAGAAATGCTGTTCCGTTCGGGATTGTAGGTGGCCGGAGCAAAGTGCCCGGCAGAGGAAGTTGGGCACAAAAGATGGGCTGTTTCCAGGGGTAAGTAAAGTCAGCTGCCCAGGTGCCTGATGTCAGTTTGTAGGAGGCCTTTGGCCCTCCATGGGAAGCCTGGTTTCCTGCTTGTGGCAGCTTCCATCTGGAAGAAATCCTGTTACGTTCGGGATTGTAGGTGGCCGAAGCCTGGTGCCTGGCAGAGGGAGTTGGGCACAAAGGATGGGCTGTTTCCAGGGGTAAGTAAAGTCAGCTGCCCAGGTGCCTGATGTCAGTTTGTAGGAGGCCTTTGGCCCTCCAAGGGAAGACAGGCTTCCAGTTTGTGGCAGCTTGCATCTGGAAGAAATCCTGTTCCGTTCGGGATTGTAGGTGGCCGAGGCCAGGTGCCCGGCAGAGGGAGTTGGGCACAAATGATGGCCTGTTTCTTTAGGAAAGTAAAGTCAGCTGCCCAGGTGCCTGATGTCAGTTTGTAGGAGGCCTTTGGCCCTCCAAGTGAAGCCACATTTCCAGCTTGTGGCAGCTTGCATCTGGAAGAACTCCTGTTCCGTTCGGGATTGTAGGTGGCCAAAGCTGTGGGCCCGGCAGAGGGAGTTGAGCACAAAGGATGGCCTGTTTCCAGGGGTAAGTAAAGTCAGCTGCCCAGGTGCCTGATGTCAGTTAGTAGGAGGCCTTTGGCCCTCCAAGGGAAGCTTGTCTTCCTGTTCAAGGCAGTTTGCATCTGGAAGAAATCCTGTTTCGTTCGGGATTGTAGGTGGCCGGAGCTGGGTGCCCAGCTGACGGAGTTAGGCACAAAGGATGGGCTGTTTCCAGGGGTAAGTAAAGTCAGCTGCCCAGGTGCCTGATGTCAGTTTGTAGGAGGCCTTTGGCCCTCCAAGGGAAGCCTGTCTTCCAGTTTGTGGCAGCTTGCATCTGGAAGAAATCCTGTTCCGTTCGGGATTGTAGGTGGGCGAGGCCAGGTGCCCGGCAGAGGGAGTTGGGCACAAATGATGGGCTGTTTCCAGGGGTAAGTAAAGTCAGCTGCCCAGGTGCCTGATGTCAGTTTGTAGGAGGCCTTTGGCCCTCCATGGGAAGCCAGGTTTACTGCTTGTGGCAGCTTGCATCTGGAAGAAATCCTGTTCCGTTCGGGATTGTAGGTGGCCGAGGCCAGGTGCCCGGCAGAGGGAGTTGGGCACAAATGATGGCTGGTTTCCAGGGGTAAGTAAGGTCAGCTGCCCAGGTGCCTGATGTCAGTTTGTAGGAGGCCTTTGGCCCTCCAAGGGATGACAGGCTTCCAGTTTGTGGCATCTTGCATCTGGAAGAAATCCTGTTCCGTTCAGGATTGTAGGTGGCCGAGGCCAGGTGCCCGGAAGAGGGAGTTGGGCAGAAAGGATGGCCTGTTTCCAGGGGTAAGTAAAGTCAGCTGCCCAGGTGCCTGATGTCAGTTTGTAGGAGGCCTTTGGCCCTCCAAGGGAAGCTAGTCTTCCAGCTTGTGGCAGCTTGCATCTGGAAGAAATGCTGTTTCGTTCGGGATTGTAGGTGGCCGAGGCCTGGTGCCCGGCAGAGGGAGTTGGCCACAAAGGATGTCCTGTTTAGAGGGGTAAGTAAAGTCAGCTGCGCACGTGCCTGATGTCAGTTTGTAGGAGGCCTTTGGCCCTCCAAGTGAAGCTGCGTTTCCAGCTTGTGGCACCTTGCATCTGGAAGAACTCCAGTTCCGTTCGGGATTGTAGGTGGCTGAGGCCAGGTGCCCGGCAGAGGGAGTTGGGCACAAAGGATGTCCTTTTTCCAGGGATAAGTAAAGTCAGCTGCCCAGGTGCCTGATGTCAGTTTGTAGGAGGCCTTTGGCCCTCCAAGGGAAGCTAGTCTTCCAGCTTGTGGCAGCATGCATCTGGAAGAAATGCTGTTTCGTTCGGGATTGTAGGTGGGCGAGGCCTAGTGCCCGGCAGAGGGAGTTGGGCACAAAGGATATCCTGTTTAGAGGGGTAAGTAAAGTCAGCTGCCCACGTGCCTGATGTCAGTTTGTAGGAGGCCTTTGGCCCTCCATGGGAAGCCAGGCTTCCTGCTTGTGGCAGCTTGCATCTGGAAGAAATCCTGTTCCGTTCAGGATTGTAGGTGGCCGAGGCCTGGTGCCCGGCAGAGGGAGTTGGGCACAAAGGATGGGCTGTTTCCAGGGGTAAGTAAAGTCAGCTGCCCAGGTGCCTGATGTCAGTTTGTAGGAGGCCTTTGGCCCTCCAAGGGAAGCTTGTCTTCCAGTTTGTGGCAGCTTGCATCTGGAAAAAATCCTGTTCCGTTCGGGATTGTAGGTGGGCGAGGCCTGGTGCCCGGCAGAGGGAGTTGGGCACAAAGGATGGGCTGTTTCCAGGGGTAAGTAAAGTCAGCTGCCCAGGTGCCTGATGTCAGTTTGTAGGAGGCCTTTGGCCCTCCAAGGGAAGCTTGTCTTCCAGTTTGTGGCAGCTTGCATCTGGAAGAAATCCTGTTCCGTTCGGGATTGTAGGTGGGCGAGGCCTGGTGCTTGGCAGAGGGAGTTGGGCACAAAGGATGGGCTGTTTCCAGGGGTAAGTTAAGTCAGCTGCCCAAATGTCTGATGTCAGTTTATAGGAGGCCTTTGGCCCTCCAAGGGAAGCTAGTCTTCCTGTTAAAGGCAGCTTGCATCTGGAAGAAATCCTGTTCCGTTCGGGATTGTAGGTGGCCGAGGCCAGGTGCCCGGCAGAGGGAGTTGGGCACAAAGGATGGGCTGTTTCCAGGAGTAAGTAAAGTCAGCTGCCCAGGTGCCTGATGTCAGTTTGTAGGAGGCCTTTGGCCGTCCATGGGAATCCAGGTTTACTGCTGGTGGCAGCTTGCATCTGGAAGAAATCCTGTTCCGTTCGGGATTGTAGGTGGCCGAGGCCAGGTGCCCGGCAGAGGGAGTTGGGCACATATGATGGCTGGTTTCCAGAGGTAAGTAAGGTCAGCTGCCCAGGTGCCTGATGTCAGTTTGTAGGAGGCCTTTGGCCCTCCAAGGGATGACAGGCTTCCAGCTTGTGGCAGCTTGCATCTGGAAGAAATCCTGTTCCGTTCGGGATTGTAGGTGGCCGAGGCCAGGTGCCCGGCCGAGGGAGTTGGGCACAAATGATGGCCTGTTTCTTTAGGAAAGTAAAGTCAGCTCCCCAGGTGCCTGATGTCAGTTTGTAGGAGGCCTTTGGCCCCCCAAGTGAAGCCACGTTTCCAGCTTGTGGCAGCTTGCATCTGGAAGAACTCCGGTTCCGTTCGGGATTGTAGGTGGTCGAGGCCATCTGCCCGGCAGAGGGAGTTGGGCACAAAGGATGTCTTGTTTCCAGGGGTAAGTAAAGTCATCTGCCCAGGTGTCTGATGTCAGTTTGCAGGTGGCTATTGGTCCTCCATGGAAAGCCAGGCTTCCAGCTTGTTGCGGCTTGCATCGGGAAGTAATACAAATCTGTTCGGGATTGTAGGTGGCCGAGGCCAGGTGCCCGGCAGAGGGAGTTGGGCACATATGATGGCTGGTTTCCAGAGGTAAGTAAGGTCAGCTACCCAGGTGCCTGATGTCAGTTTGTAGGAGGCCTTTGGCCCTCCAAGGGATGACAGGCTTCCAGCTTGTGGCAGCTTGCATCTGGAAGAACTCCTGTTCCGTTCAGGATTGTAGGTGGCCGAGGCCTGGTGCCCGGCAGAGGGAGTTGGGCACAAAGGATGGCCTGTTTCCAGGGGTAAGTAAAGTCAGCAGCCCAGGGGCCTGATGTCAGTTTGTAGGAGGCCTTTGGCCCTCCAACGGAAGCTAGTCTTCCAGCTTGTGGCAGCTTGCATCTGGAAGAAATCCTGTTCCGTTCGGGATTGTAGGTGGGCGAGGCCAGGTGCCCGGCAGAGGGAGTTGGGCACAAAGGATGGCCTGTTTCCAGGGGTAAGTAAAGTCAGCTCCCCAGGTGCCTGATGTCAGTTTGTAGGAGGCCTTTGGCCCCCCAAGTGAAGCCACGTTTCCAGCTTGTGGCAGCTTGCATCTGGAAGAACTCCGGTTCCGTTCGGGATTGTAGGTGGCCGAGGCCATCTGCCCGGCAGAGGGAGTTGGGCACAAATGATGGCTGGTTTCCAGGGGTAAGTAAAGTCATCTGCCCAGGTGTCTGATGTCAGTTTGTAGGAGGCCTTTGGCCCTCCATGGGAAGCCAGGATTCCTGCTTGTGGCAGCTTGCATCTGGAAGAAATCGTGTTCCGTTCGGGATTGTAGGGGGCCGGAGCTGGGTGCCCGGATGAGGGAGTTGGACACAAAGGATGGGCTGTTTCCAGGGGTAAGTAAAGTCAGCTGCCCAGGTGCCTGATGTCAGTTTGCAGGTGGCTATTGGTCCTCCATGGAAAGCCAGGCTTCCATCTTGTGGCAGCTTGCTTCGGGAAGTAATACTGATCTGTTCGGGATTGCAGGTGGCCGAGGCCAGGTGCCCGGCAGAGGGAGTTGGGCACAAAGGATGGCCTGTTTCCAGGGGTAAGTAAAGTCAGCTGCCCAGGTGCCTGATGTCAGTTTGTAGGAGGCCTTTGGCCCTCCAAGGGAAGCTTGTCTTCCAGTTTGTGGCAGCTTGCATCTGGAAGCAATCCTGTTCCGTTCGGGATTGTAGGTGGGCGAGACCTGGTGCCCGGCAGAGGGAGTTGGGCACAAAGGATGGGCTGTTTCCAGGGGTAAGTAAAGTCAGCTGCCCAGGTGCCTGATGCCAGTTTGTAGCAGGCCTTTGGTCCTCCATGGGAAACCAGTCGTCCAGCTTGTCGCAGCTTGCATCTGGAAGAAATCCTGTTCCGTTCGGGATTGTAGGTGGGCGAGGCCAGGTGCCCGGCAGAGGGAGTTGGGCACAAAGGATGGCCTGTTTCCAGGGGTAAGTAAAGTCAGCTCCCCAGGTGCCTGATGTCAGTTTGTAGGAGGCCTTTGGCCCCCCAAGTGAAGCCACGTTTCCAGCTTGTGGCAGCTTGCATCTGGAAGAACTCCGGTTCCGTTCGGGATTGTAGGTGGTCGAGGCCATCTGCCCAGCAGAGGGAGTTGGGCACAAAGGATATCTTGTTTCCAGGGGTAAGTAAAGTCATCTGCCCAGGTGTCTGATGTCAGTTTGCAAGTGGCTATTGGTCCTCCATGGAAAGCCAGGCTTCCAGCTTGTTGCAGCTTGCATCGGGAAGTAATACAAATCTGTTCGGGATTTCAGGTGGCCGAGACCTGGTGCCCGGCAGAGGGAGTTGGGCACAAAGGATGGGCTGTTTCCAGGGGTAAGTTAAGTCAGCTGCCCAGGTGCCTGATGCCAGTTTGTAGGAGGCCTTTGGTCCTCCATGGGAAACCAGTCTTCCAGCTTGTGGCGGCTTGCATCTGGAAGAAATCCTGTTCCGTTCGGGATTGTAGGTGGCCGAGGCCAGGTGCCCGGCAGAGGGAGTTGGGCACAAAGGATGGGTTGTTTCCAGGGGTAAGTAAAGTCAGCTGCCCAGGTACCTGATGTCAGTTTGTAGGAGGCCTTTGGCCCTCCAAATGAAGCTGCGTTTCCAGCTTGTGGCAGCTTGCATCTGGAAGATCTCCAGTTCCGTTCGGGATTGTAGGTGGCTGAGGCCAGGTGCCCGGCAGAGGGAGTTGGGCACAAAGGATGTCCTTTTTCCAGGGATAAGTAAAGTCAGCTGCCCAGGTGCCTGATGTCAGTTTGTAGGAGGCATTTGGCCCTCCAAGGGAAGCTAGTCTTCCAGCTTGTGGCAGCATGCATCTGGAAGAAATGCTGTTTCGTTCGGGATTGTAGGTGGGCGAGGCCTAGTGCCCGGCAGAGGGAGTTGGGCACAAAGGATATCCTGTTTAGAGGGGTAAGTAAAGTCTCTGCCCACGTGCCTGATGTCAGTTTGTAGGAGGCCTTTGGCCCTCCATGGGAAGCCAGGCTTCCTGCTTGTGGCAGCTTGCATCTGGAAGAAATCCTGTTCCGTTCAGGATTGTAGGTGGCCGAGGCCTGGTGCCCGGCAGAGGGAGTTGGGCACAAAGGATGGGCTGTTTCCAGGGGTAAGTAAAGTCAGCTGCCCAGGTGCCTGATGTCAGTTTGTAGGAGGCCTTTGGCCCTCCAAGGGAAGCTTGTCTTCCAGTTTTTGGCAGCTTGCATCTGGAAAAAATCCTGTTCCGTTCGGGATTGTAGGTGGGCGAGGCCTGGTGCCCGGCAGAGGGAGTTGGGCACAAAGGATGGGCTGTTTCCAGGGGTAAGTAAAGTCAGCTGCCCAGGTGCCTGATGTCAGTTTGTAGGAGGCCTTTGGCCCTCCAAGGGAAGCTTGTCTTCCAGTTTGTGGCAGCTTGCATCTGGAAGAAATCCTGTTCCGTTCGGGATTGTAGGTGGGCGAGGCCTGGTGCTTGGCAGAGGGAGTTGGGCACAAAGGATGGGCTGTTTCCAGGGGTAAGTTAAGTCAGCTGCCCAAATGTCTGATGTCAGTTTATAGGAGGCCTTTGGCCTTCCAAGGGAAGCTAGTCTTCCTGTTAAAGGCAGCTTGCATCTGGAAGAAATCCTGATCCGTTCGGGATTGTAGGTGGCCGAGGCCAGGTGCCCGGCAGAGGGAGTTGGGCACATATGATGGCTGGTTTCCAGAGGTAAGTAAGGTCAGCTACCCAGGTGCCTGATGTCAGTTTGTAGGAGGCCTTTGGCCCTCCAAGGGATGACAGGCTTCCAGCTTGTGGCAGCTTGCATCTGGAAGAACTCCTGTTCCGTTCAGGATTGTAGGTGGCCGAGGCCTGGTGCCCGGCAGAGGGAGTTGGGCACAAAGGATGGCCTGTTTCCAGGGGTAAGTAAAGTCAGCAGCCCAGGTGCCTGATGTCAGTTTGTAGGAGGCCTTTGGCCCTCCAACGGAAGCTAGTCTTCCAGCTTGTGGCAGCTTGCATCTGGAAGAAATCCTGTTCCGTTCGGGATTGTAGGTGGGCGAGGCCAGGTGCCCGGCAGAGGGAGTTGGGCACAAAGGATGGGCTGTTTCCAGGAGTAAGTAAAGTCAGCTGCCCAGGTGCCTGATGTCAGTTTGTAGGAGGCCTTTGGCCGTCCATGGGAATCCAGGTTTACTGCTGGTGGCAGCTTGCATCTGGAAGAAATCCTGTTCCGTTCGGGATTGTAGGTGGCCGAGGCCAGGTGCCCGGCAGAGGGAGTTGGGCACATATGATGGCTGGTTTCCAGAGGTAAGTAAGGTCAGCTGCCCAGGTGCCTGATGTCAGTTTGTAGGAGGCCTTTGGCCCTCCAAGGGATGACAGGCTTCCAGCTTGTGGCAGCTTGCATCTGGAAGAAATCCTGTTCCGTTCGGGATTGTAGGTGGCCGAGGCCAGGTGCCCGGCCGAGGGAGTTGGGCACAAATGATGGCCTGTTTCTTTAGGAAAGTAAAGTCAGCTCCCCAGGTGCCTGATGTCAGTTTGTAGGAGGCCTTTGGCCCCCCAAGTGAAGCCACGTTTCCAGCTTGTGGCAGCTTGCATCTGGAAGAACTCCGGTTCCGTTCGGGATTGTAGGTGGTCGAGGCCATCTGCCCGGCAGAGGGAGTTGGGCACAAAGGATGTCTTGTTTCCAGGGGTAAGTAAAGTCATCTGCCCAGGTGTCTGATGTCAGTTTGCAGGTGGCTATTGGTCCTCCATGGAAAGCCAGGCTTCCAGCTTGTTGCGGCTTGCATCGGGAAGTAATACAAATCTGTTCGGGATTTCAGGTGGCCGAGACCTGGTGCCCGGCAGAGGGAGTTGGGCACAAAGGATGGCCTGTTTCCAGGGGTAAGTAAAGTCAGCTGCCCAGGTGCCTGATGTCAGTTTGTAGGAGGCCTTTGGCCCTCCAAGGGAAGCTTGTCTTCCAGTTTGTGGCAGCTTGCATCTGGAAGCAATCCTGTTCCGTTCGGGATTGTAGGTGGCCGAGGCCAGGTGCCCGGCAGAGGGAGTTGGGCACAAAGGATGGCCTGTTTCCAGGGGTAAGTAAAGTCAGCTGCCCAGGTGCCTGATGTCAGTTTGTAGGAGGCCTTTGGCCCCCCAAGTGAAGCCACGTTTCCAGCTTGTGGCAGCTTGCATCTGGAAGAACTCCGGTTCCGTTCGGGATTGTAGGTGGTCGAGGCCATCTGCCCAGCAGAGGGAGTTGGGCACAAAGGATGTCTTGTTTCCAGGGGTAAGTAAAGTCATCTGCCCAGGTGTCTGATGTCAGTTTGCAAGTGGCTATTGGTCCTCCATGGAAAGCCAGGCTTCCAGCTTGTTGCAGCTTGCATCGGGAAGTAATACAAATCTGTTCGGGATTTCAGGTGGCCGAGACCTGGTGCCCGGCAGAGGGAGTTGGGCACAAAGGATGGGCTGTTTCCAGGGGTAAGTTAAGTCAGCTGCCCAGGTGCCTGATGCCAGTTTGTAGGAGGCCTTTGGTCCTCCATGGGAAACCAGTCTTCCAGCATGTGGCGGCTTGCATCTGGAAGAAATCCTGTTCCGTTCGGGATTGTAGGTGGCCGAGGCCAGGTGCCCGGCAGAGGGAGTTGGGCACAAAGGATGGGTTGTTTCCAGGGGTAAGTAAAGTCAGCTGCCCAGGTACCTGATGTCAGTTTGTAGGAGGCCTTTGGCCCTCCAAATGAAGCTGCGTTTCCAGCTTGTGGCAGCTTGCATCTGGAAGATCTCCAGTTCCGTTCGGGATTGTAGGTGGCTGAGGCCAGGTGCCCGGCAGAGGGAGTTGGGCACAAAGGATGTCCTTTTTCCAGGGATAAGTAAAGTCAGCTGCCCAGGTGCCTGATGTCAGTTTGTAGGAGGCATTTGGCCCTCCAAGGGAAGCTAGTCTTCCAGCTTGTGGCAGCATGCATCTGGAAGAAATGCTGTTTCGTTCGGGATTGTAGGTGGGCGAGGCCTAGTGCCCGGCAGAGGGAGTTGGGCACAAAGGATATCCTGTTTAGAGGGGTAAGTAAAGTCTCTGCCCACGTGCCTGATGTCAGTTTGTAGGAGGCCTTTGGCCCTCCATGGGAAGCCAGGCTTCCTGCTTGTGGCAGCTTGCATCTGGAAGAAATCCTGTTCCGTTCAGGATTGTAGGTGGCCGAGGCCTGGTGCCCGGCAGAGGGAGTTGGGCACAAAGGATGGGCTGTTTCCAGGGGTAAGTAAAGTCAGCTGCCCAGGTGCCTGATGTCAGTTTGTAGGAGGCCTTTGGCCCTCCAAGGGAAGCTTGTCTTCCAGTTTTTGGCAGCTTGCATCTGGAAAAAATCCTGTTCCGTTCGGGATTGTAGGTGGGCGAGGCCTGGTGCCCGGCAGAGGGAGTTGGGCACAAAGGATGGGCTGTTTCCAGGGGTAAGTAAAGTCAGCTGCCCAGGTGCCTGATGTCAGTTTGTAGGAGGCCTTTGGCCCTCCAAGGGAAGCTTGTCTTCCAGTTTGTGGCAGCTTGCATCTGGAAGAAATCCTGTTCCGTTCGGGATTGTAGGTGGGCGAGGCCTGGTGCTTGGCAGAGGGAGTTGGGCACAAAGGATGGGCTGTTTCCAGGGGTAAGTTAAGTCAGCTGCCCAAATGTCTGATGTCAGTTTATAGGAGGCCTTTGGCCTTCCAAGGGAAGCTAGTCTTCCTGTTAAAGGCAGCTTGCATCTGGAAGAAATCCTGATCCGTTCGGGATTGTAGGTGGCCGAGGCCAGGTGCCCGGCAGAGGGAGTTGGGCACATATGATGGCTGGTTTCCAGAGGTAAGTAAGGTCAGCTACCCAGGTGCCTGATGTCAGTTTGTAGGAGGCCTTTGGCCCTCCAAGGGATGACAGGCTTCCAGCTTGTGGCAGCTTGCATCTGGAAGAACTCCTGTTCCGTTCAGGATTGTAGGTGGCCGAGGCCTGGTGCCCGGCAGAGGGAGTTGGGCACAAAGGATGGCCTGTTTCCAGGGGTAAGTAAAGTCAGCAGCCCAGGGGCCTGATGTCAGTTTGTAGGAGGCCTTTGGCCCTCCAACGGAAGCTAGTCTTCCAGCTTGTGGCAGCTTGCATCTGGAAGAAATCCTGTTCCGTTCGGGATTGTAGGTGGGCGAGGCCAGGTGCCCGGCAGAGGGAGTTGGGCACAAAGGATGGCCTGTTTCCAGGGGTAAGTAAAGTCAGCTCCCCAGGTGCCTGATGTCAGTTTGTAGGAGGCCTTTGGCCCCCCAAGTGAAGCCACGTTTCCAGCTTGTGGCAGCTTGCATCTGGAAGAACTCCGGTTCCGTTCGGGATTGTAGGTGGCCGAGGCCATCTGCCCGGCAGAGGGAGTTGGGCACAAATGATGGCTGGTTTCCAGGGGTAAGTAAAGTCATCTGCCCAGGTGTCTGATGTCAGTTTGTAGGAGGCCTTTGGCCCTCCATGGGAAGCCAGGATTCCTGCTTGTGGCAGCTTGCATCTGGAAGAAATCGTGTTCCGTTCGGGATTGTAGGGGGCCGGAGCTGGGTGCCCGGATGAGGGAGTTGGACACAAAGGATGGGCTGTTTCCAGGGGTAAGTAAAGTCAGCTGCCCAGGTGCCTGATGTCAGTTTGCAGGTGGCTATTGGTCCTCCATGGAAAGCCAGGCTTCCATCTTGTGGCAGCTTGCTTCGGGAAGTAATACTGATCTGTTCGGGATTGCAGGTGGCCGAGGCCAGGTGCCCGGCAGAGGGAGTTGGGCACAAAGGATGGCCTGTTTCCAGGGGTAAGTAAAGTCAGCTGCCCAGGTGCCTGATGTCAGTTTGTAGGAGGCCTTTGGCCCTCCAAGGGAAGCTTGTCTTCCAGTTTGTGGCAGCTTGCATCTGGAAGCAATCCTGTTCCGTTCGGGATTGTAGGTGGGCGAGACCTGGTGCCCGGCAGAGGGAGTTGGGCACAAAGGATGGGCTGTTTCCAGGGGTAAGTAAAGTCAGCTGCCCAGGTGCCTGATGCCAGTTTGTAGCAGGCCTTTGGTCCTCCATGGGAAACCAGTCGTCCAGCTTGTCGCAGCTTGCATCTGGAAGAAATCCTGTTCCGTTCGGGATTGTAGGTGGGCGAGGCCAGGTGCCCGGCAGAGGGAGTTGGGCACAAAGGATGGCCTGTTTCCAGGGGTAAGTAAAGTCAGCTCCCCAGGTGCCTGATGTCAGTTTGTAGGAGGCCTTTGGCCCCCCAAGTGAAGCCACGTTTCCAGCTTGTGGCAGCTTGCATCTGGAAGAACTCCGGTTCCGTTCGGGATTGTAGGTGGTCGAGGCCATCTGCCCAGCAGAGGGAGTTGGGCACAAAGGATGTCTTGTTTCCAGGGGTAAGTAAAGTCATCTGCCCAGGTGTCTGATGTCAGTTTGCAAGTGGCTATTGGTCCTCCATGGAAAGCCAGGCTTCCAGCTTGTTGCAGCTTGCATCGGGAAGTAATACAAATCTGTTCGGGATTTCAGGTGGCCGAGACCTGGTGCCCGGCAGAGGGAGTTGGGCACAAAGGATGGGCTGTTTCCAGGGGTAAGTTAAGTCAGCTGCCCAGGTGCCTGATGCCAGTTTGTAGGAGGCCTTTGGTCCTCCATGGGAAACCAGTCTTCCAGCTTGTGGCGGCTTGCATCTGGAAGAAATCCTGTTCCGTTCGGGATTGTAGGTGGCCGAGGCCAGGTGCCCGGCAGAGGGAGTTGGGCACAAAGGATGGGTTGTTTCCAGGGGTAAGTAAAGTCAGCTGCCCAGGTACCTGATGTCAGTTTGTAGGAGGCCTTTGGCCCTCCAAATGAAGCTGCGTTTCCAGCTTGTGGCAGCTTGCATCTGGAAGATCTCCAGTTCCGTTCGGGATTGTAGGTGGCTGAGGCCAGGTGCCCGGCAGAGGGAGTTGGGCACAAAGGATGTCCTTTTTCCAGGGATAAGTAAAGTCAGCTGCCCAGGTGCCTGATGTCAGTTTGTAGGAGGCATTTGGCCCTCCAAGGGAAGCTAGTCTTCCAGCTTGTGGCAGCATGCATCTGGAAGAAATGCTGTTTCGTTCGGGATTGTAGGTGGGCGAGGCCTAGTGCCCGGCAGAGGGAGTTGGGCACAAAGGATATCCTGTTTAGAGGGGTAAGTAAAGTCTCTGCCCACGTGCCTGATGTCAGTTTGTAGGAGGCCTTTGGCCCTCCATGGGAAGCCAGGCTTCCTGCTTGTGGCAGCTTGCATCTGGAAGAAATCCTGTTCCGTTCAGGATTGTAGGTGGCCGAGGCCTGGTGCCCGGCAGAGGGAGTTGGGCACAAAGGATGGGCTGTTTCCAGGGGTAAGTAAAGTCAGCTGCCCAGGTGCCTGATGTCAGTTTGTAGGAGGCCTTTGGCCCTCCAAGGGAAGCTTGTCTTCCAGTTTTTGGCAGCTTGCATCTGGAAAAAATCCTGTTCCGTTCGGGATTGTAGGTGGGCGAGGCCTGGTGCCCGGCAGAGGGAGTTGGGCACAAAGGATGGGCTGTTTCCAGGGGTAAGTAAAGTCAGCTGCCCAGGTGCCTGATGTCAGTTTGTAGGAGGCCTTTGGCCCTCCAAGGGAAGCTTGTCTTCCAGTTTGTGGCAGCTTGCATCTGGAAGAAATCCTGTTCCGTTCGGGATTGTAGGTGGGCGAGGCCTGGTGCTTGGCAGAGGGAGTTGGGCACAAAGGATGGGCTGTTTCCAGGGGTAAGTTAAGTCAGCTGCCCAAATGTCTGATGTCAGTTTATAGGAGGCCTTTGGCCTTCCAAGGGAAGCTAGTCTTCCTGTTAAAGGCAGCTTGCATCTGGAAGAAATCCTGATCCGTTCGGGATTGTAGGTGGCCGAGGCCAGGTGCCCGGCAGAGGGAGTTGGGCACATATGATGGCTGGTTTCCAGAGGTAAGTAAGGTCAGCTACCCAGGTGCCTGATGTCAGTTTGTAGGAGGCCTTTGGCCCTCCAAGGGATGACAGGCTTCCAGCTTGTGGCAGCTTGCATCTGGAAGAACTCCTGTTCCGTTCAGGATTGTAGGTGGCCGAGGCCTGGTGCCCGGCAGAGGGAGTTGGGCACAAAGGATGGCCTGTTTCCAGGGGTAAGTAAAGTCAGCAGCCCAGGTGCCTGATGTCAGTTTGTAGGAGGCCTTTGGCCCTCCAACGGAAGCTAGTCTTCCAGCTTGTGGCAGCTTGCATCTGGAAGAAATCCTGTTCCGTTCGGGATTGTAGGTGGGCGAGGCCAGGTGCCCGGCAGAGGGAGTTGGGCACAAAGGATGGCCTGTTTCCAGGGGTAAGTAAAGTCAGCTCCCCAGGTGCCTGATGTCAGTTTGTAGGAGGCCTTTGGCCCCCCAAGTGAAGCCACGTTTCCAGCTTGTGGCAGCTTGCATCTGGAAGAACTCCGGTTCCGTTCGGGATTGTAGGTGGCCGAGGCCATCTGCCCGGCAGAGGGAGTTGGGCACAAATGATGGCTGGTTTCCAGGGGTAAGTAAAGTCATCTGCCCAGGTGTCTGATGTCAGTTTGTAGGAGGCCTTTGGCCCTCCATGGGAAGCCAGGATTCCTGCTTGTGGCAGCTTGCATCTGGAAGAAATCGTGTTCCGTTCGGGATTGTAGGGGGCCGGAGCTGGGTGCCCGGATGAGGGAGTTGGACACAAAGGATGGGCTGTTTCCAGGGGTAAGTAAAGTCAGCTGCCCAGGTGCCTGATGTCAGTTTGCAGGTGGCTATTGGTCCTCCATGGAAAGCCAGGCTTCCATCTTGTGGCAGCTTGCTTCGGGAAGTAATACTGATCTGTTCGGGATTGCAGGTGGCCGAGGCCAGGTGCCCGGCAGAGGGAGTTGGGCACAAAGGATGGCCTGTTTCCAGGGGTAAGTAAAGTCAGCTGCCCAGGTGCCTGATGTCAGTTTGTAGGAGGCCTTTGGCCCTCCAAGGGAAGCTTGTCTTCCAGTTTGTGGCAGCTTGCATCTGGAAGCAATCCTGTTCCGTTCGGGATTGTAGGTGGGCGAGACCTGGTGCCCGGCAGAGGGAGTTGGGCACAAAGGATGGGCTGTTTCCAGGGGTAAGTAAAGTCAGCTGCCCAGGTGCCTGATGCCAGTTTGTAGCAGGCCTTTGGTCCTCCATGGGAAACCAGTCGTCCAGCTTGTCGCAGCTTGCATCTGGAAGAAATCCTGTTCCGTTTGGGATTGTAGGTGGCCGAGGCCTGGTGCCCGGCAGAGGGAGTTGGGCACAAAGGATGGGCTGTTTCCAGGAGTAAGTAAAGTCAGCTGCCCAGGTGCCTGATGTCAGTTTGTAGGAGGCCAATGGCCCTTCAAGGGAATCCACCTTTCAGCTTGTGGCAGCTTGCATCTGGAAGAACTCCGGTTCCGTTCGGGATTGTAGGTGGACGAGGCCAGGTGCCCGGCAGAGGGTGTTGGGCACAAAGGATGGCCTGTTTCCCGGGATAAGTAAAGTAAGCTGCCCAGGTGCCTGATGTCAGTTTGTAGGAGGCCTTTGACCCTCCAAGAGAAGCCAGGCTTCCTGCTTGTGGCAGCTTGCATCTGGAAGAAATGCTGTTCCGTTCGGGATTGTAGGTGGCCGGAGCAAAGTGCCCGGCAGAGGAAGTTGGGCACAAAAGATGGGCTGTTTCCAGGGGTAAGTAAAGTCAGCTGCCCAGGTGCCTGATGTCAGTTTGTAGGAGGCCTTTGGCCCTCCATGGGAAGCCTGGTTTCCTGCTTGTGGCAGCTTCCATCTGGAAGAAATCCTGTTACGTTCGGGATTGTAGGTGGCCGAAGCCTGGTGCCTGGCAGAGGGAGTTGGGCACAAAGGATGGGCTGTTTCCAGGGGTAAGTAAAGTCAGCTGCCCAGGTGCCTGATGTCAGTTTGTAGGAGGCCTTTGGCCCTCCAAGGGAAGACAGGCTTCCAGTTTGTGGCAGCTTGCATCTGGAAGAAATCCTGTTCCGTTCGGGATTGTAGGTGGCCGAGGCCAGGTGCCCGGCAGAGGGAGTTGGGCACAAATGATGGCCTGTTTCTTTAGGAAAGTAAAGTCAGCTGCCCAGGTGCCTGATGTCAGTTTGTAGGAGGCCTTTGGCCCTCCAAGTGAAGCCACATTTCCAGCTTGTGGCAGCTTGCATCTGGAAGAACTCCTGTTCCGTTCGGGATTGTAGGTGGCCAAAGCTGTGGGCCCGGCAGAGGGAGTTGAGCACAAAGGATGGCCTGTTTCCAGGGGTAAGTAAAGTCAGCTGCCCAGGTGCCTGATGTCAGTTAGTAGGAGGCCTTTGGCCCTCCAAGGGAAGCTTGTCTTCCTGTTCAAGGCAGTTTGCATCTGGAAGAAATCCTGTTTCGTTCGGGATTGTAGGTGGCCGGAGCTGGGTGCCCAGCTGACGGAGTTAGGCACAAAGGATGGGCTGTTTCCAGGGGTAAGTAAAGTCAGCTGCCCAGGTGCCTGATGTCAGTTTGTAGGAGGCCTTTGGCCCTCCAAGGGAAGCCTGTCTTCCAGTTTGTGGCAGCTTGCATCTGGAAGAAATCCTGTTCCGTTCGGGATTGTAGGTGGGCGAGGCCAGGTGCCCGGCAGAGGGAGTTGGGCACAAATGATGGGCTGTTTCCAGGGGTAAGTAAAGTCAGCTGCCCAGGTGCCTGATGTCAGTTTGTAGGAGGCCTTTGGCCCTCCATGGGAAGCCAGGTTTACTGCTTGTGGCAGCTTGCATCTGGAAGAAATCCTGTTCCGTTCGGGATTGTAGGTGGCCGAGGCCAGGTGCCCGGCAGAGGGAGTTGGGCACAAATGATGGCTGGTTTCCAGGGGTAAGTAAGGTCAGCTGCCCAGGTGCCTGATGTCAGTTTGTAGGAGGCCTTTGGCCCTCCAAGGGATGACAGGCTTCCAGTTTGTGGCATCTTGCATCTGGAAGAAATCCTGTTCCGTTCAGGATTGTAGGTGGCCGAGGCCTGGTGCCCGGAAGAGGGAGTTGGGCAGAAAGGATGGCCTGTTTCCAGGGGTAAGTAAAGTCAGCTGCCCAGGTGCCTGATGTCAGTTTGTAGGAGGCCTTTGGCCCTCCAAGGGAAGCTAGTCTTCCAGCTTGTGGCAGCTTGCATCTAGAAGAAATGCTGTTTCGTTCGGGATTGTAGGTGGCCGAGGCCTGGTGCCCGGCAGAGGGAGTTGGCCACAAAGGATGTCCTGTTTAGAGGGGTAAGTAAAGTCAGCTGCCCAAGTGCCTGATGTCAGTTTGTAGGAGGCCTTTGGCCCTCCAAGTGAAGCTGCGTTTCCAGCTTGTGGCACCTTGCATCTGGAAGAACTCCAGTTCCGTTCGGGATTGTAGGTGGCTGAGGCCAGGTGCCCGGCAGAGGGAGTTGGGCACAAAGGATGTCCTTTTTCCAGGGGTAAGTAAAGTCAGCTGCCCAGGTGCCTGATGTCAGTTTGTAGGAGGCCTTTGGCCCTCCAAGGGAAGCTTGTCTTCCAGTTTGTGGCAGCTTGCATCTGGAAGCAATCCTGTTCCGTTCGGGATTGTAGGTGGGCGAGACCTGGTGCCCGGCAGAGGGAGTTGGGCACAAAGGATGGGCTGTTTCCAGGGGTAAGTAAAGTCAGCTGCCCAGGTGCCTGATGCCAGTTTGTAGCAGGCCTTTGGTCCTCCATGGGAAACCAGTCGTCCAGCTTGTCGCAGCTTGCATCTGGAAGAAATCCTGTTCCGTTCGGGATTGTAGGTGGGCGAGGCCAGGTGCCCGGCAGAGGGAGTTGGGCACAAAGGATGGCCTGTTTCCAGGGGTAAGTAAAGTCAGCTCCCCAGGTGCCTGATGTCAGTTTGTAGGAGGCCTTTGGCCCCCCAAGTGAAGCCACGTTTCCAGCTTGTGGCAGCTTGCATCTGGAAGAACTCCGGTTCCGTTCGGGATTGTAGGTGGTCGAGGCCATCTGCCCAGCAGAGGGAGTTGGGCACAAAGGATGTCTTGTTTCCAGGGGTAAGTAAAGTCATCTGCCCAGGTGTCTGATGTCAGTTTGCAAGTGGCTATTGGTCCTCCATGGAAAGCCAGGCTTCCAGCTTGTTGCAGCTTGCATCGGGAAGTAATACAAATCTGTTCGGGATTTCAGGTGGCCGAGACCTGGTGCCCGGCAGAGGGAGTTGGGCACAAAGGATGGGCTGTTTCCAGGGGTAAGTTAAGTCAGCTGCCCAGGTGCCTGATGCCAGTTTGTAGGAGGCCTTTGGTCCTCCATGGGAAACCAGTCTTCCAGCTTGTGGCGGCTTGCATCTGGAAGAAATCCTGTTCCGTTCGGGATTGTAGGTGGCCGAGGCCAGGTGCCCGGCAGAGGGAGTTGGGCACAAAGGATGGGTTGTTTCCAGGGGTAAGTAAAGTCAGCTGCCCAGGTACCTGATGTCAGTTTGTAGGAGGCCTTTGGCCCTCCAAATGAAGCTGCGTTTCCAGCTTGTGGCAGCTTGCATCTGGAAGATCTCCAGTTCCGTTCGGGATTGTAGGTGGCTGAGGCCAGGTGCCCGGCAGAGGGAGTTGGGCACAAAGGATGTCCTTTTTCCAGGGATAAGTAAAGTCAGCTGCCCAGGTGCCTGATGTCAGTTTGTAGGAGGCATTTGGCCCTCCAAGGGAAGCTAGTCTTCCAGCTTGTGGCAGCATGCATCTGGAAGAAATGCTGTTTCGTTCGGGATTGTAGGTGGGCGAGGCCTAGTGCCCGGCAGAGGGAGTTGGGCACAAAGGATATCCTGTTTAGAGGGGTAAGTAAAGTCTCTGCCCACGTGCCTGATGTCAGTTTGTAGGAGGCCTTTGGCCCTCCATGGGAAGCCAGGCTTCCTGCTTGTGGCAGCTTGCATCTGGAAGAAATCCTGTTCCGTTCAGGATTGTAGGTGGCCGAGGCCTGGTGCCCGGCAGAGGGAGTTGGGCACAAAGGATGGGCTGTTTCCAGGGGTAAGTAAAGTCAGCTGCCCAGGTGCCTGATGTCAGTTTGTAGGAGGCCTTTGGCCCTCCAAGGGAAGCTTGTCTTCCAGTTTTTGGCAGCTTGCATCTGGAAAAAATCCTGTTCCGTTCGGGATTGTAGGTGGGCGAGGCCTGGTGCCCGGCAGAGGGAGTTGGGCACAAAGGATGGGCTGTTTCCAGGGGTAAGTAAAGTCAGCTGCCCAGGTGCCTGATGTCAGTTTGTAGGAGGCCTTTGGCCCTCCAAGGGAAGCTTGTCTTCCAGTTTGTGGCAGCTTGCATCTGGAAGAAATCCTGTTCCGTTCGGGATTGTAGGTGGGCGAGGCCTGGTGCTTGGCAGAGGGAGTTGGGCACAAAGGATGGGCTGTTTCCAGGGGTAAGTTAAGTCAGCTGCCCAAATGTCTGATGTCAGTTTATAGGAGGCCTTTGGCCTTCCAAGGGAAGCTAGTCTTCCTGTTAAAGGCAGCTTGCATCTGGAAGAAATCCTGATCCGTTCGGGATTGTAGGTGGCCGAGGCCAGGTGCCCGGCAGAGGGAGTTGGGCACATATGATGGCTGGTTTCCAGAGGTAAGTAAGGTCAGCTACCCAGGTGCCTGATGTCAGTTTGTAGGAGGCCTTTGGCCCTCCAAGGGAAGCCTGTCTTCCAGTTTGTGTCAGCTTGCATCTGGAAGAAATCCTGTTCCGTTCGGGATTGTACGTGGCCGAGGCCAGGTGCCCGGCAGACGGAGTTGGGCACAAATGATGTCCTGTTTCCAGGGGTAAGTAAAGTTATCTGCCCAGGTGCCTGATGTCAGTTAGTAGGAGGCCTTTGGCCCTCCAAGGGAAGCCAGGCTTCCTGCTTGTGGCAGCTTGCATCTGGAAGAAATCGTGTTCCGTTCGGGATTGTATGTGGCCGGAGCTGGGTGCCCGGATGAGGGAGTTGGACACAAAGGCTGGGCTGTTTCCAGGGGTAAGTAAAGTCAGCTGCCCAGGTGCCTGATGTCAGTTTGCAGGTGGCTATTGGTCCTCCATGGAAAGCCAGGCTTCCAGCTTGTGGCAGCTTGCATCGGGAAGTAATACTGATCTGTTCGAGATTGCAGGTGGCCGAGGCCATCTGCCCGGCAGAGGGAGTTGGGCACAAAGGATGGGCTGTTTCCAGGGGTAAGTAAAGTCAGCTGCCCAGGTGCCTGATGCCAGTTTGTAGGAGTCCTTTGGTCCTCCATGGGAAACCAGTCTTCCAGCTTGTGGCAGCTTGCATCTGGAAGAAATCCTGTTCCGTTCGGGATTGTAGGTGGCCGGGGCCAGGTGCCCGGCAGAGGGAGTTGGGCACAAAGGATGGCCTGTTTCCAGGGGTAAGTAAAGTCAGCTGCCCAGGTGCCTGATGTCAGTTTGTAGGAGGCCTTTGGCCCTCCAAGTGAAGCCGCGTTTCCTGCTTGTGGCAGCTTGCATCTGGAAGAACTCTGGTTCCGTTCGGGATTGTAGATGGCCGAGGCCAGGTGCCCGGCAGAGGTAGTTGGGCACAAAGGATGTCCTTTTTCCAGGGATAAGTAAAGTCAGCTGCCCAGGTGCCTGATGTCAGTTTGTAGGAGGCCTTTGGCCCTCCAAGGGAAGCTAGTCTTCCAGCTTGTGGCAGCATGCATCTGGAAGAAATGCTGTTTCGTTCGGGATTGTAGGTGGCCGAGGCCAGGTGCCCGGCAGAGGGAGTTGGGCACAAAGATGTCCTGTTTAGAGGGGTAAGTAAAGTCAGCTGCCCACGTGCCTGATGTCAGTTTGTAGGAGGCCTTTGGCCCTCCATGGGAAGCCAGGCTTCCTGCTTGTGGCAGCTTGCATCTGGAAGAAATCCTGTTCCGTTCGGGATTGTAGGTGGCCAAAGCTGTGGGCCCGGCAGAGGGAGTTGGGCACAAAGGATGTCCTGTTTAGAGGGGTAAGTAAAGTCAGCTGCTCACGTGCGTGATGTCAGTTTGTAGGAGGCCTTTGGCCCTCCAAGGGAAGCCTGTCTTCCAGTTTGTGTCAGCTTGCATCTGGAAGAAATCCTGTTCCGTTCGGGATTGTACGTGGCCGAGGCCAGGTGCCCGGCAGACGGAGTTGGGCACAAATGATGTCCTGTTTCCAGGGGTAAGTAAAGTTATCTGCCCAGGTGCCTGATGTCAGTTAGTAGGAGGCCTTTGGCCCTCCAAGGGAAGCCAGGCTTCCTGCTTGTGGCAGCTTGCATCTGGAAGAAATCGTGTTCCGTTCGGGATTGTATGTGGCCGGAGCTGGGTGCCCGGATGAGGGAGTTGGACACAAAGGCTGGGCTGTTTCCAGGGGTAAGTAAAGTCAGCTGCCCAGGTGCCTGATGTCAGTTTGCAGGTGGCTATTGGTCCTCCATGGAAAGCCAGGCTTCCAGCTTGTGGCAGCTTGCATCGGGAAGTAATACTGATCTGTTCGAGATTGCAGGTGGCCGAGGCCATCTGCCCGGCAGAGGGAGTTGGGCACAAAGGATGGGCTGTTTCCAGGGGTAAGTAAAGTCAGCTGCCCAGGTGCCTGATGCCAGTTTGTAGGAGTCCTTTGGTCCTCCATGGGAAACCAGTCTTCCAGCTTGTGGCAGCTTGCATCTGGAAGAAATCCTGTTCCGTTCGGGATTGTAGGTGGCCGGGGCCAGGTGCCCGGCAGAGGGAGTTGGGCACAAAGGATGGCCTGTTTCCAGGGGTAAGTAAAGTCAGCTGCCCAGGTGCCTGATGTCAGTTTGTAGGAGGCCTTTGGCCCTCCAAGTGAAGCCGCGTTTCCTGCTTGTGGCAGCTTGCATCTGGAAGAACTCTGGTTCCGTTCGGGATTGTAGATGGCCGAGGCCAGGTGCCCGGCAGAGGTAGTTGGGCACAAAGGATGTCCTTTTTCCAGGGATAAGTAAAGTCAGCTGCCCAGGTGCCTGATGTCAGTTTGTAGGAGGCCTTTGGCCCTCCAAGGGAAGCTAGTCTTCCAGCTTGTGGCAGCATGCATCTGGAAGAAATGCTGTTTCGTTCGGGATTGTAGGTGGCCGAGGCCAGGTGCCCGGCAGAGGGAGTTGGGCACAAAGATGTCCTGTTTAGAGGGGTAAGTAAAGTCAGCTGCCCACGTGCCTGATGTCAGTTTGTAGGAGGCCTTTGGCCCTCCATGGGAAGCCAGGCTTCCTGCTTGTGGCAGCTTGCATCTGGAAGAAATCCTGTTCCGTTCGGGATTGTAGGTGGCCAAAGCTGTGGGCCCGGCAGAGGGAGTTGGGCACAAAGGATGGGCTGTTTCCAGGGGTAAGTAAAGTCAGCTGCCCAGGTGCCTGATGTCAGTTTGTAGGAGGCCTTTGGCCCTCCAAGGGAAGACAGGCTTCCAGTTTGTGGCAGCTTGCATCTGGAAGGAATCCTGTTCCGTTCGGGATTGTAGGTGGCCGAGGCCAGGTGCCCGGCAGAGGGAGTTGGGCACAAATGATGGCCTGTTTCTTTAGTAAAGTAAAGTCAGCTGCCCAGGTGCCTGATGTCAGTTTGTAGGAGGCCTTTGGCCCTCCAAGTGAAGCCACATTTCCAGCTTGTGGCAGCTTGCATCTGGAAGAACTCCTGTTCCGTTCGGGATTGTAGGTGGCCAAAGCTGTGGGCCCGGCAGAGGGAGTTGGGTACAAAGGATGGCCTGTTTCCAGGGGTAAGTAAAGTCAGCTGCCCAGGTGCCTGATGTCAGTTTGTAGGAGGCCTTTGGCCCTCCAAGGGAAGCTAGTCTTCCAGCTTGTGGCAGCATGCATCTGGAAGAAATGCTGTTTCGTTCGGGATTGTAGGTGGCCGAGGCCAGGTGCCCGGCAGAGGGAGTTGGGCACAAATGATGTCCTGTTTCCAGGGGTAAGTAAAGTCATCTGCCCAGGTGCCTGATGTCAGTTTGTAGGAGGCCTTTGGCCCTCCAAGGGAAGCCAGGCTTCCTGCTTGTGGCAGCTTGCATCTGGAAGAAATCGTGTTCCGTTCGGGATTGTATGTGGCCGGAGCTGGGTGCCCGGATGAGGGAGTTGGACACAAAGGCTGGGCTGTTTCCAGGGGTAAGTAAAGTCAGCTGCCCAGGTGCCTGATGTCAGTTTGCAGGTGGCTATTGGTCCTCCATGGGAAACCAGTCTTCCAGCTTGTGGCAGCTTGCATCTGGAAGAAATCCTGTTCCGTTCGGGATTGTAGGTTGCCGGAGCAGGGTGCCCGGCAGAGGGTGTTGGGCACAAATGATGGCCTGTTTCCAGGGGTAAGTAAAGTCAGCTGCCCAGGTGCCTGATGTCAGTTTGTAGGAGGCCTTTGGCCCTCCAAGGGAAGCCTATCTTCCAGTTTGTGGCAGCTTGCATCTGGAAGAAATCCTGTTCCGTTCGGGATTGTAGGTGGCCGAGACCTGGTGCCCGGCAGAGGGAGTTGGGCACAAAGGATGAGCTGTTTCCAGGGGTAAGTAAAGTCAGCTGCCCAGGTGCCTGATGTCAGTTTGTAGGAGGCCTTTGGCCCTCCAATGGAAGCTAGTCTTCCAGTTTGTGGCAGTTTGCATCTGGAAGAAATGCTATTCCGTTCAGGATTGTAGGTGGCCGAGGCCAGGTGCCCGGCGGAGGGAGTTGGGCACAAAGGATGGCCTGTTTCCAGGGGTAAGTAAAGTCAGCTGCCCAGGTGCCTGATGTCAGTTTGTATGAGGCCTTTGGCCCTCCAAGGGAAGCTTGTCTTCCACTTTGTGGCAGCTTGCATCTGGAAGAAATCCTGTTCCGTTCGGGATTGTAGGTGGGCGAGGCCAGGTGCCCGGCAGAGGGAGTTGGGCACAAAGGATGGGCTGTTTCCAGGGGTAAGTAAAGTCAGCTGCCCAGGTGCCTGATGTCAGTTTGTAGGAGGCCTTTGGCCCCCCAAGTGAAGCCACGTTTCCAGCTTGTGGCAGCTTGCATCTGGAAGAACTGCGGTTCCGTTCGGGATTGTAGGTGGCCGAGGCCATCTGCCCGGCAGAGGGAGTTGGGCACAAAGGATGTCCTGTTTCCAGGGGTGAGTAAAGTCATCTGCCCAGGTGCCTGATGTCAGTTTTTAGGAGGCCTTTGTCCCTCCATGGGAAGCCAGGCTTCCTGCTTGTGGCAGCTTGCATCTGGAAGAAATCGTGTTCCGTTCGGGATTGTAGGTGGCCGGAGCTGGGTGCCCGGCAGAGGGAGTTGGACACAAAGGCTGGGCTGTTTCCAGGGGTAAGTAAAGTCAGCTGCCCAGGTGCCTGATGTCAGTTTGCAGGTGGCTATTGGTCCTCCATGGAAAGCCAGGCTTCCAGCTTGTGGCAGCTTTCATCGGGAAGTAACACTGATCTGTTCGAGATTGCAGGTGGCCGAGGCCTGGTGCCCGGCAGAGGGAGTTGGGCACAAAGGATGGCCTGTTTCCAGGGGTAAGTAAAGTCAGCTGCCCAGGTGCCTGATGCCAGTTTGTAGGAGGCCTTTGGTCCTCCATGGGAAACCAGTCTTCCAGCTTGTGGCAGCTTGCATCTGGAAGAAATCCTGTTCCGTTCGGGATTGTAGGTGGCCGAGGCCAGGTGCCCGGCAGAGGGAGTTGGGCAAAAAGGATGGCCTGTTTCCAGGCGTAAGTAAAGTCAGCTGCCCAGGTGCCTGATGTCAGTTTATTGGAGGCCTTTGGCCCTCCAAGGGAAGCCAGGTTTCCTGCTTGTGGCAGCTTGCATCTGGAAGAAATCCTGTTTCGTTCGGGATTGTAGGTGGCCGAGGCCTGGTGCCCGGCAGAGGGAGTTGGGCACAAAGGATGGCCTGTTTCCTGGGGTAAGTAAAGTCAGCTGCCCAGGTGCCTGATGTCAGTTTATAGGAGGCCTTTGGCCCTCCAAGGGAAGCCTGTCTTCCAGTTTGTGGCAGCTTGCATCTGGAAGAAATCCTGTTCCGTTCGGGATTGTAGGTGGCCGAGGCCAGGTGCCCGGCAGAGGGAGTTGGGCACTAATGATGGCCTGTTTCTTTAGGAAAGTAAAGTCAGCTGCCCAGGTGCCTGATGTCAGTTTGTAGGAGGCCTTTGGCCCTCCAAGGGAAGCTTGTCTTCCTGTTCAAGGCAGTTTGCATCGGGAAGAAATCCTGTTCCGTTCGGGATTGTAGGTGGCCGAGGCCAGGTGCCCGGCAGAGGGAGTTGGGCACAAAGGATGTCCTGTTTAGAGGGGTAAGTAAAGTCAGCTGCTCACGTGCCTGATGTCAGTTTGTAGGAGGCCTTTGGCCCTCCATGGGAAGCCAGGCTTCCTGCTTGTGGCAGCTTGCATCTGGAAGAAATCCTGTTCCGTTCAGGATTGTACGTGGCCGAAGCCTGGTGCCCGGCAGAGGAAGTTGGGCACAAAGGATGGGCTGTTTCCAGGGGTAAGTAAAGTCAGCTGCCCAGGTGCCTGATGTCAGTTTGTAGGAGGCCTTTGGCCCTCCAAGGGAAGCTTGTCTTCCAGTTTGTGGCAGCTTGCATCTGGAAGAAATCCTGTTCCGTTCGGGATTGTAGGTGGGCAAGGCCTGGTGCCCGGCAGAGGGAGTTGGGCACAAAGGATGGCCTGTTTCCAGGGGTAAGTAAAGTCAGCTGCCCAGGTGCCTGATGTCAGTTTGTAGGAGGCCTTTGGCCCTCCAAGGGAAGCTTGTCTTCCAGTTTGTGGCAGCTTGCATCTGGAAGAAATCCTGTTCCGTTCGGGATTGTAGGTGGCCGAGGCCAGGTGCCCGGCAGAGGGAGTTGGGCACAAATGATGGCTGGTTTCCAGGGGTAAGTAAGGTCAGCTGCCCAGGTGCCTGATGTCAGTTTGTAGGAGGCCTTTGGCCCTCCAAGGGAAGCTTGTCTTCCAGTTTGTGGCAGCTTGCATCTGGAAGAAATCCTGTTCCGTTTGGGATTGTGGGTGGCCGAGGCCTGGTGCCCGGCAGAGGGAGTTGGGCACAAAGGATGGGCTGTTTCCAGGGGTAAGTAAAGTCAGCTGCCCAGGTGCCTGATGTCAGTTTGTAGGAGGCCTTTGGCCCTCCATGGGAAGCCAGGCTTCCTGCTTCTGGCAGCTTGCATCTGGAAGAAATCCTGTTCCGTTCGGGATTGTAGGTGGGCGAGGCCAGGTGCCCGGCAGAGGGAGTTGGGCACAAATGATGGCTGGTTCCAGGGGTAAGTAAGGTCAGCTGCCCAGGTGCCTGATGTCAGTTTGTAGGAGGCCTTTGGCCCTCCATTGGAAACCAGTCTTCCAGCTTGTGGCAGCTTGCATCGGGAAGAAATCCTGTTCCGTTCGGGATTGTAGGTGGCCGAGGCCAGGTGCCCGGCAGAGGGAGTTGGGCACAAAGGATGTCCTGTTTAGAGGGGTAAGTAAAGTCAGCTGCCCAGGTGCCTGATGTCAGTTTGTAGGAGGCCTTTGGCCCTCCATGGGAAGCCAGGCTTCCTGCTTGTGGCAGCTTGCATCTGGAAGAAATCCTGTTCCGTTCAGGATTGTAGGTGGCCGAGGCCTGGTGCCCGGCAGAGGGAGTTGGGCACAAAGGATGGGCTGTTTCCAGGAGTAAGTAAAGTCAGCTGCCCAGGTGCCTGATGTCAGTTTGTAGGAGGCCTTTGATCCTCCATTGGAAACCAGTCTTCCAGCTTGTGGCAGCTTGCATCGGGAAGAAATCCTGTTCCGTTCGGGATTGTAGGTGGCCGAGGCCAGGTGCCCGGCAGAGGGAGTTGGGCACAAAGGATGTCCTGTTTAGAGGGTTAAGTAAAGTCAGCTGCCCAGGTGCCTGATGTCAGTTTGTAGCAGGCCTTTGGCCCTCCAAGGGAAGCCAGGCTTCCAGTTTGTGGCAGCTTGCATCTGGAAGAAATCCTGTTCCGTTCGGGATTGTAGGTGGGCGAGGCCTGGTGCCCGGCAGAGGGAGTTGGGCACAAAGGATGGGCTGTTTCCAGGGGTAAGTAAAGTCAGCTGCCCAGGTGCCTGATGTCAGTTTGTAGGAGGCCTTTGGCCTTCCAATGGAAGCTTGTCTTCCAGTTTGTGGCAGCTTGCATCTGGAAGAAATCCTGTTCCGTTCGGGATTGTAGGTGGGCAAGGCCTGGTGCTTGGCAGAGGGAGTTGGGCACAAAGGATGGGCTGTTTCCAGGGGTAAGTTAAGTCAGCTGCCCAAATGCCTGATGTCAGTTTATAGGAGGCCTTTGGCCCTCCAAGGGAAGCTAGTCTTCCTGTTAAAGGCAGCTTGCATCTGGAAGAAATCCTTTTCCGTTCGGGATTGTAGGTGGCCGAGGCCAGGTGCCCGGCAGAGGGAGTTGTGCACAAAGGATGTCCTGTTTCCAGGGGTAAGTAAAGTCAGCTGCCCAGGTGCCTGATGTCAGTTTTTAGGAGGCCTTTGGCCCTCCATGGGAAGCCAGGCTTCCTGCTTGTGGCAGCTTGCATCTGGAAGTAATCCTGTTTCGTTCGGGATTGTAGGTGGCCGGAGCTAGGTGCCCGGCTGGGGGAATTGGGAACAAAGGATGACCTGTTTCCAGGGGTAAGCAAAGTCAGCTGCCCAGGTGCCTGATGTCAGTTTGTAGGTGACCTTTGGCCCTCCAACGGAAGCAAGTCTTCCAGTTTGTGGCAGCTTGCATCTGGAAGAAATCCTGTTCCGTTCGGGATTGTAGGTGGCCGAGGCCAGGTGCCCGGCAGAGGGAGTTGGGCACAAATGATGGCCTGTTTCATTAGGAAAGTAAAGTCAGCTGCCCAGGTGCCTGATGTCAGTTTGTAGGAGGCCTTTGGCCCTCCAAGTGAAGCCACATTTCCAGCTTGTGGCAGCTTGCATCTGGAAGAACTCCTGTTTTGTTCGGGATTGTAGGTGGCCAAAGCTGTGGGCCCGGCAGAGGGAGTTGGGCACAAAGGATGGCCTGTTTCCAGGGGTAAGTAAAGTCAGCTGCCCAGGTGCCTGATGACAGTTTGTAGGAGGCCTTTGTCCCTCCAAGGGAAGCTTGTCTTCCAGTTTGTGGCAGCTTGCATCTTGAAGAAATCCTGTTCCGTTCGGGATTGTAGGTGGACGAGGCCTGGTGCCCGGCAGAGGGAGTTGGGCACAAAGGATGGGCTGTTTCCAGGGGTAAGTAAAGTCAGCTGCCCAGGTGCCTGATGTCAGTTTGTAGGAGGCCTTTGGCCCTCCAAGGGAAGCTAGTCTTCCTGTTCAAGGCAGCTTGCATCTGGAAGAAATCCTGTTCCGTTCGGGATTGTAGGTGGCCGAGGCTTGGTGCCCGGCAGAGGGAGTTGGGCACAAATGATGGCCTGTTTCTTTAGGAAAGTAAAGTCAGCTGCCCAGGTGCCTGATGTCAGTTTGTAGGAGGCCTTTGGCCCTCCAAGTGTAGCCACATTTCCAGCTTGTGGCAGCTTGCATCTGGAAGAACTCCTGTTCCTTTCGGGATTGTAGGTCGCCAAAGCTGTGGGCCCAGCAGAGGGAGTTGGGTGTGGAGAGTGTGATTGATAACTGGCTAGCTGCAAAAGGTCACGTAGACATGAGAGAGCCTTGCTGAGCACACAGGCACTCTCATGAAAACCAGCATGGCAGTAAGCTTCGTATGTCCTTGAGCACAGCTGGGATACGATAACAAGACCTTGTAGCTGAAAGATATGAGGGAGAAGCACGGTAAAACTAAAACTTACTCAAACTATGTAATCACAAAGAAATGTAGAAAGAGGCGTAGCTGACTTTTAGTCTGAGCACCAATCCTGAGCTTAACTTTTGCAATATGTATGAGCTGATTATAGAAGATATAAATGTGTGTATGCTACCTGAAATGAACGAGATTTGCTGACCATGATAGCATGAGGCTCTTCTCCTGCGGCTCCGGTTAACCCAACATTTGGCGCCCGAACAGGCTTCTCCCCTACCCTCTCTAGAGCTGCATTGGGGTCGGGTCCTTTGGACGGCGGATTTACGCCCGGGGTGGTCACATCGGTGCGCCCTGCCGCTACGCGCTGCCGACGCCTGGGGGTTTGCAACGGTACCGGTGAGTATGGAAAGGCAAGCAGCGTATGATCTCTTTACTGCTTTTCTTAGAAAGCGGGGATTTAAGGGGCTTGACTTAGATAAGGAGCTCCCCCCTCTTTTGAGCCATGCTACATCTTATGGCTCTTTTGCTAACCCCCATACTGTTCATGAATTAGCCGAATGGCGCAGGTATGGGGATAAGCTTTGGGAATTAGTGTTAGATGATGATAAGCCAGCGAAAAAGATGAGCAAGTTGTGGAGAACTGTGCATAATGAATTGCTTATGTGTCAGGCGGAGAAGAAAGCTGTCGATAATGCTCGTGAAATGCACACTAGGAATAGGGCTTATGGGGATGACCCTTCCGCTCCAAACCCTCCGGTCTTTGCAACCGTTGACCTCCCGTCATCTGACTCTGTAGAGCCGGCCAGTACACCCACCGTTCAGCCCTCCCCACAGCCCTCTGCTCCACTAATGCCTTCACCCCCTACCCCCATGAATGCAGAGGCTAGGAATGCCCCTCCCTGTCCTGTTGCCACGGAGCCGTTCCCCGGAGCCTTATCGGACCTCGCGGAGGCTATGGCACGAGAAAGACGGGAGGTATGGGCGGCACTGGCAAATCAGGGCTGGCGGGAGGGAGATACGGATCTGGCCGCGGCAGCTCAGGAGCAGATGTCGTCCCCCCTCGCCCTCCCAGTTATCTTTCACAATAACCCGCAGGGAGGGCAACGGGCGGAGGTTACTAATTTAGACTGGAAACTTTTGTCACAACTACGATCTACCGTAGCGAGCTATGGGGTCACAAGCGAACCCGCTAAACAAATGTTAGAATTCCTTTTTAATACGAATCTCCTGTTGCCCGCAGATGTTAGAGGTCTTTCTTGTTTAATTTATACCCCACATCAAAGGTTACTGTTTGAAGCCCGATGGAGGGAAGAGGCGGCTGCAAGTGCCGCGCTCCCTCGTCCCCAAGGAGACCCCTTACTCGGCATTACCGTTGACGAGCTTATGGGTCAAGGACCGCTTCATAGAGTAGAGGCTCAAGCTACCCTAGGTCCTGATAAATTGAGAGAGGCCATGGCGGTAGCTAAAAGAGCTATGGAGAAAATTAGAGCTCCAGGAGGTATTCCTCTTTATATGGGGATAAAACAGGGGAGGGAGGAGCCTCTTGGCCCCTTTGTGGACAAAATCATTGATGCTTTAAGTAAAGCAGGCATTGCTGAGCACATGCAAGATGCCCTAGTTAAACAATGTATCTTGCAGAATGGGAATGCTAACACTCATTCCCTCATAGCTTCAGCCCCTGGGAATTGGAATGTTCAAGATTTGTTAGATAAAGCGGCAGCCATGCCTTCCGGCACTCAGGTATTTGTGATAGAAGCGCTGCAAAAGATAGGTGAGGGGTTACAACAGCAGGCTCAGGCTTTTAGAGAACAAGCAGTATCAGCTCAGACTCAGGTTTTAGCTGCCCTCGCACCCCTCCAAGCGGCGACAGCGCGTCAAAGCCCCAATACCGGTGGGAGGATGAAGTGTTTCCGCTGCGGAAAGCCGGGACACATCCGCCGCGAATGTGGTGCCACGGGCGTATGGTGCGGCAAGTGCCGATCCAATACCCACAACAGCATCGCTTGCCGATCTGGATCGGGAAACTCCAAGACCAGCGCGAAACTGGGCCGCGCCGGGACACAAATAGTTCCAGCCACACCATCGATGGGCAACTCTTGCCAGCAACCTCCGGCAGCCTCGGATTGGACCTGGCAGCAGCAGTAAATGTTACCCTATATAACAGCAGTCCACATGTGATTTCTACCGGAATTTTTGGACCTATTCTCATTAATGGACAACCCACAGGAGGACTCATTTTAGGTCGATCGTCTGGGTCTGTTTTGGGCCTACTGGTAGAACCTGGAGTTATCGACGCTGATGCTGAAGGAGAGATTTTTGTTATAGCTCATACACCTTTCCCGCCGGTGAACATTCCAAAAGGCCAATGGATCGCCCAGTTCATACCTCTACCGCAATTAACTATGAGCATACCACCACGATCTGATGAGCCGCGCGGAACAAAATGCCTTGGCTCCTCAGGAGGTATCACTCTTCCTGTCATAGACTTATCTACAAGGCCCAAAAGGATCTGCTGTTTATGTTACCAAGGACAAACGATCATTTTGCATAAGGCATTGTTGGACACAGGGGCGGATACATGTATTATTGATACGGCCAAATACCCAAAGACGTGGCCGCTTTTACCGGCTAATACCACAGTTTCTGGCATTGGTGGCATTAAGCTTGCACAACGATCTCCCATTCTTGCTGTAGAGATCGACGGTAAACAAGCTAAAGCAGTGTTTTCGCTGACACCCCTGCCATCGGAGGTCGATTGCATCCTGGGAAGGGATGTTTTGACACAATTGGGATACGTACTTACCGATCGCCCTTTATTGTGATGGCCATTGCTTGGACATTCCCTCTACCATTGACCTGGACCTCTGATGACCCCGTGGTAGTTAAGCAGTGGCCGTTAAAAAGGGAAAATCTTGAGCAGGCACACTGCCTAGTTGCAGAACAACTACAGCTTAAACACCTTCGCCCATCAACTAGCCCATGGAATACGCCTATTTTTGTTATAAAGAAAAAATCAGGAAGTTATCGTCTGCTACAGGACTTGCGAGCAGTCAATCAGCAGATGGAGCCAATGGGAGCTCTACAACCAGGGCTCCCTAATCCAGCTATGCTACCACAGGATTGGCCTATTCTTGTTATAGATTTGAAGGATTGCTTTTTTACGATACCCCTACATCCAAAGGATACTAAGAGGTTTGCATTTACCTTGCCTTCCCTTAATAGGGGTGAACCTGATAAGCGCTTTGAATGGACAGTTTTGCCACAAGAAATGAGGAACTCGCCGACCTTGTGTCAGCTATATGTTGACACGGCCCTGCAACCTGTTAGACAAGCGATGACTGATACAATTATTTACCATTACATGGATGATATTTTGTTTGCCCAAAGCTCGCCTTTTACAGTCATACAGGTACAATCCATCATTGCCATGTTGAGAAATTATGGCCTTATGGTTTCTGATGAAAAAATTCAAACCCATGCACCATGGAAGTATTTGGGATGGACAATTACACAGAGACAAATACGCCCGCAAAAACTTATCATCCAGGCTCCACCGTCCACTTTGCATGAAGCACAAAAACTATTGGGAGACCTCCAATGGCTCAAGCCTGTAGTTGGCATTCCTAACACCCTTCTAGAAGCGTTGCGCCCCCTCTTAAAAGGCACGGACCCCTGTGCTCCGGTTGTACTTTCTGCAGATCAAATCAGTGCACTTCAAAGTATTTTGTGGTGTGTTGCCAATGGCTTTGTCACCAGATACGATCCATCCCTTTCTGTTTCACTGACTATTTGGAATAACAAAGATCACCTTCTAGGAGCCATTACGCAGAAAAAGAAAACGGGGGAGAGGCCAGGAAATATGGAGGACTTGGGGGTCCTGGAATGGATTAGCCCTCCCTTACAACAAAGAAAAACAATTACACAAAAAATTGAAAAACTTGCCTTGCTAATTATGAAAGGCCGATTACGCACAATAGAGCTAAGTGGCAAGGAACCTAGTGTGATACATCTACCTATGGAAAAAGCGTCCCTGGACTGGTTTCTGCTTAACTCCGCAGAATTGGCAGAGGCATTACTACAAGCACCGAGTTTTGTTACAACAGGCCCTCTTAAACCGAAATTATTGCACTGGCTAGGAGAATGGCAATTAATTACTAAACCTTTGAGAGAAGACCAACCTATTCCACACGCAATTACAGTTTTGACTGATGCAGGAAAGCGCTCCCGCCGAGCAGCAGCTACTTGGAACAAGGCAGGCCAGTGGCATCATCATGTGATTCCAGCAAGCCCACAGGACAATCTCCAGACGTTAGAACTATTGGCAGTTATATGGGCTTTTCAAACCTTCCGAGAACCTGTTAATGTAGTTTCTGACTCACTTTATGTAGTGAGAGTTGTCTCCAGAATTGAAGACGCAAGTCTCAAAGAAGTTAACAACCCCCGACTGAGTGAACTTTTCATGCAACTTCAGCGCACATTAAAGGCTGGTTAAAACATTTGATACAAGTAGTGCTTGTGATTTTGCTTGTAATTGTTGTTTTGCTTTTAGTTTTGCCTTGTGTGTTGCAATGTTTGCAGCGTATGGTATTGTCAATGTTTGATAATTTTAAGATGACAATGATAGCAGTAAAAGAAAACGGGGGAAGTGTGGAGAGTGTGATTGATAACTGGCTAGCTGCAAAAGGTCACGTAGACATGAGAGAGCTTTGCTGAGCACACAGGCACTCTCATGAAAACCAGCAAGGCAGTAAGCTTCGTATGTCCTTGAGCACAGCTGGGATACGATAACAAGACCTTGTAGCTGAAAGATATGAGGGAGAAGCACGGTAAAACTAAAACTTACTCAAACAATGAAACCACAAAGAAATGAAGAAAGAGGCGTACCTGACTTTTAGTCTGAGCACCAATCCTAAGCTTAACTTTTGTTATTTGTATGAGCTGATTATAGAAGATATAAATGTGTGTATGCTACCTGAAATAAACGAGATTTGCTGACCATGATAGCATGAGGATCTTCTCCTGCGGCTCCGGTTAACCCAACAGTTGGGCACAAAGGATGGCCTGTTTCCAGGGGTAAGTAAAGTCAGCTACTCAGGTGCCTGATGTCAGTTTGTAGGAGGCCTTTGGCCCTCCAAGGGAAGCTTGTCTTCCTGTTCAAGGCAGTTTGCATCTGGAAGAAATCCTGTTCCGTTCGGGATTGTAGGTGGCCGGAGCTGGGTGCCCAGCTGAGGGAGTTAGGCACAAAGGATGGCCTGTTTCCAGGGGTAAGTAAAGTCAGCTGCCCAGGTGCCTGATGTCAGTTTGTAGGAGGCCTTTGGCCCTCCATGGGAAGCCAGGCTTCCTGCTTGTGGCAGCTTGCATCTGGAAGAAATCCTGTTTCGTTCGGGATTGTAGGTGGCCGGAGCTAGGTGCCCGGCTGGGGGAGTTGGGAACAAAGGATGACCTGTTTCCAGGGGTAAGTAAAGTCAGCTGCCCAGGTGCCTGATGTCAGTTTGTAGGTGACCTTTGGCCCTCCAACGGAAGCAAGTCTTCCAGTTTGTGGCAGCTTGCATCTGGAAGAAATCCTGTTCCGTTCGAGATTGTAGGTGGCCGAGGCCAGGTGACCGGCAGAGGGAGTTGGGCACAAATGATGGCCTGTTTCTTTAGGAAAGTAAAGTCAGCTGCCCAGGTGCCTGATGTCAGTTTGTAGGAGGCCTTTGGCCCTCCAAGGGAAGCCACGTTTCCAGCTTGTGGCAGCTTGCATCTGGAAGAACACCGGTTCCGTTCGGGATTGTAGGTCACCAAAGCTGTGGGCCCGGCAGAGGGAGTTGGGCACAAAGGATGGCCTGTTTCCAGGGGTAATTAAAGTCAGCTGCCCAGGTGCCTGATGTCAGTTTGTAGGAGGCCTTTGGCCCTCCAAGGGAATCTTGTCTTCCTGTTCAAGGCAGTTTGCATCTGGAAGAAATGCTGTTCCGTTCGGGATTGTAGGTGGCCGGAGCTGGATGCCCAGCTGAGGAAGTTAGGCACAAAGGATGGCCTGTTTCCAGGGGTAAGTAAAGTCAGCTGCCCAGGTGCCTGATGTCAGTTTGTAGGAGGCCTTTGGCCCTCCATGGGAAGCCAGGCTTCCTGCTTGTGGCAGCTTGCATCTGGAAGAAATCCTGTTTCGTTCGGGATTGTAGGTGGCCGGAGCTAGGTGCCCGGATGGGGGAGTTGGGAACAAAGGATGACCTGTTTCCAGGGGTAAGTAAAGTCAGCTGCCCAGGTGCCTGATGTCAGTTTGTAGGTGACTTTTGGCCCTCCAAAGGAAGCAAGTCTTCCAGTTTGTGGCAGCTTGCATCTGGAAGAAATGCTGTTCTGTTTGGGATTGTAGGTGGCCGAGGCCACGTGCCCGGCGGAGGGAGTTGGGAACAAAGGATGGCCTGTTTCCAGGGGTAAGTAAAGTCAGCTGCCCAGGTGCATGATGTCAGATTGTAGGAGGCCTTTGGCCCTCCAAGGGAAGACAGGCTTCCAGTTTGTGGCAGCTTACATCTGGAAGAAATCCTGTTCCGTTCGGGATTGTAGGTGGCCGAGGCCTGGTGCCCGGCAGAGGGAGTTGGGCACAAAGGATGGCCTGTTTCCAGGGGTAAGTAAAGTCAGCTCCCAGGTGCCTGATGTCAGTTTGTAGGAGGCCTTTGGTCCTCCAAGGGAAGCCAGGCTTCCTGCTTGTGGCAGCTTGCATCTGGAAGAAATGCTGTTCCGTTCGGGATTGTAGGTGGCCGGAACAGGGTGCCCAGATGAGGGAGTTGGGCACAAAGGATGGCCTGTTTCCAGGGGTAAGTAAAGTCAGCTGCCCAGGTGCCTGATGTCAGTTTGTAGGAGGCCTTTGGCCCTCCAAGGGAAGACAGGCTTCCAGTTTGTGGCAGCTTGCATCTGGAAGAAATCCTGTTCCGTTCGGGATTGTAGGTGGCCGAGGCCAGGTGCCCGGCAGAGGGAGTTGGGCACAAATGATGGCCTGTTTCTTTAGGAAAGTAAAGTCAGGTGCCCAGGTGCCTGATGTCAGTTTGTAGGAGGCCTTTGGCCCTCCAAGGGAAGCCACATTTCCAGCTTGTGGCAGCTTGCATCGGGAAGAACTCCTGTTCCGTTCAGGATTGTAGGTGGCCAAACCTGTGGGACCGGCAGAGGGAGTTGGGCACAAAGGATGGGCTGTTTCCAGGGGTAAGTAAAGTCAGCTGCCCAGGTGCCTGATGTCAGTTTATAGGAGGCCTTTGGCCCTCCAAGGGAAGCTTGTCTTCCAGTTTGTGGCAGCTTGCATCTGGAAGAAATCCTTTTCCGTTCGGGATTGTAGGTGGCCGAGGCCAGGTGCATGGCAGAGGGAGTTGGGCACAAATGATGGCCTGTTTCATGAGGAAAGTAAAGTCAGCTGCCCAGGTGCCTGATGTCAGTTTGTAGGAGGCCTTTGGCCCTCCAAGGGAAGCTAGTCTTCCAGTTTGTGGCAGCTTGCATCTGGAAGAAATGCTGTTTCGTTCGGGATTGTAGGTTGCCGAGGCCAGGTGCGCGGCAGAGGGAGTTGGGCACAAAGGATGTCCTGTTTAGAGGGGTAAGTAAAGTCAGCTGCCCAGGTGCCTGATGTCAGTTTGTAGGAGGCCTTTGGCCCTCCATGGGAAGCCAGGCTTCCTGCTTGTGGCAGCTTGCATCTGGAAGAAATCCTGTTCCGTTCGGGATTGTAGGTGGGCGAGGCCTGGTGCCCGGCAGAGGGAGTTGGGCACAAAGGATGGGCTGTTTCCAGGGGTAAGTAAAGTCAGCTGCCCAGGTGCCTGATGTCAGTTTGTAGGAGGCCTTTGGTCTTCCATGGGAAGCCAGGCTTCCAGCTTGTGGCAGCTGGCATCGGGAAGAAATCCTGTTCCGTTCGGGAATGTAGGTGGCTGAGGCCAGGTGCCCGGCAGAGGGAGTTGGGCACAAAGGATGTCCTGTTTCCAGGGGTAAGTAAAGTCAGCTGCCCACGTGCCTGATGTCAGTTTGTAGGAGGTCTTTGGCCCTCCAAGTGAAGCCACATTTCCAGCTTGTAGCAGCTTGCATCTGGAAGAACTCCTGTTCCGTTCGGGATTGTAGGTCACCAAAGCTGTGGGCCCGGCAGAGGGAGTTGGGCACAAAGGATGGCCTGTTTCCAGGGGTAAGTAAAGTCAGCTGCCCAGGTGCCTGATGTCAGTTTGTAGGAGGCCTTTGGCCCTCCAAGGGAAGCTTGTCTTCCTGTTCAAGGCAGTTTGCATCTGGAAGAAATGCTGTTCCGTTCGGGATTGTAGGTGACCAGAGCTGGGTGCCCAGCTGAGGGAGTTAGGCACAAAGGATGGCCTGTTTCCAGGGGTAAGTAAAGTCAGCTGCCCAGGTGCCTGATGTCAGTTTGTAGGAGGCCTTTGGCCCTCCATGGGAAGCCAGGCTTCCTGCTTGTGGCAGCTTGCATCTGGAAGAAATCCTGTTTCGTTCGGGATTGTAGGTGGCCGGAGCTAGGTGCCCGGCTGGGGGAGTTGGGAACAAAGGATGACCTGTTTCCAGGGGTAAGTAAAGTCAGCTGCCCAGGTGCCTGATGTCAGTTTGTAGGTGACCTTTGGCCCTCCAACGGAAGCAAGTCTTCCAGTTTGTGGCAGCTTGCATCTGGAAGAAATCCTGTTCCGTTCGAGATTGTAGGTGGCCGAGGCCAGGTGACTGGCAGAGGGAGTTGGGCACAAATGATGGCCTGTTTCTTTAGGAAAGTAAAGTCAGCTGCCCAGGTGCCTGATGTCAGTTTGTAGGAGGCCTTTGGCCCTCCAAGGGAAGCCACGTTTCCAGCTTGTGGCAGCTTGCATCTGGAAGAACACCGGTTCCGTTCGGGATTGTAGGTGGCCGAGGCCAGGTGCCCGGCAGGGGGAGTTGGGCACAAAGGATGGCCTGTTTCCAGGGGTAAGTAAAGTCAGCTGCCCAGGTGCCTGATGTCAGTTTGTAGGAGGCCTTTGGCCCTCCAAGGGAAGCTAGTCTTCCAGTTTGTAGCAGCTTGCATCTGGAAGAAATGCTGTTCCGTTCGGGATTGTAGGTGGCCGGAGCAGGGTGCCCGGCAGAGGGAGTTGGGCAAAAAGGATGGCCTGTTTACAATGGTAAGTAAAGTCAGCTGCCCAGGTGCCTGATGTCAGTTTGAAGGAGGCCTTTGGCCCTCCAAGGGAAGACAGGTTTCCAGTTTGTGGCAGCTTGCATCTGGAAGAAATCCTGTACCGTTCGGGATTGTAGGTGGCCAAGGCCAGGTTGCCGGAAGAAGGAGTTGGGCACAAACGATGGCCTGTTTTATGGGGAAAGTAAAGTCAGCTGCCCAGGTGCCTGATGTCAGTTTGTAGGAGGCCTTTGGCCCTCCAAGGGAAGCCAGGCTTCCAGTTTGTGGGAGCTTGCATCTGAAAGAAATCCTGTTCCGTTCGGGATTGTAGGTGGCCGAGGCCAGGTGCCCAGCAGCGGGAGTTGGGCACAAAGGATGGCCTGTTTCATGAAGAAAGTAAAGTCAGCTGCCCAAGTGCCTGATGTCAGTTTGTAGGAGGCCTTTGGTCCTCCATGGGAAGCCAGGCTTCCAGCTAGTGGAAGCATGCATCGGGAAGAAATCCTGTTCCGTTCGGGATTGTACGTGGCCGAGGCCAGGTGCCTGGCAGAGGGAGTTGGGCACAAAGGATGGCCTGTTTCCTGGGGTAAGTAAAGTCAGCTGCCCAGGTGCCTGATGTCAGTTTGTAGGAGGCCTTTGACCCTCCAAGTGAAGCCACGTTTCCAGCTTGTGGCAGCTTGCATCTGGAAGAACTCCTGTTCCGTTCGGGATTGTAGGTGGCCGAGGCCAGGTGCCCGGCAGGGGGAGTTGGGCACAAAGGATGGGCTGTTTCCAGGGGTAAGTAAAGTCAGATGCCCAGGTGCCTGATGTCAGTTTGTAGGAGGCCTTTGGCCATCCAGGAGAAGCCAGGCTTCCTGCTTGTGGCAGCTTGCATCGGGAAGAAATGCTGTTCCGTTCGGGATTTTAGGTGGCCGGAGATGGGTGCCAGGCTGAGGGAGTTGGGCACAAAGGATGGGCTGTTTCCAGGGGTAAGTAAGGTCAGCTGCCCAGGTGCCTGATGTCAGTTTGTAGGAGGCCTTTGGCCCTCCATGGGAAGCCAGGCTTCCTGCTTGTGGCAGCTTGCATCTGGAAGAAATGCTGTTCCGTTCGGGATTGTAGGTGGCCGAGGCCAGGTGCCCGGCAGAGGGAGTTGGGCACAAAGGATGGCTTGTTTCATGAGGAAAGTAAAGTCAGCTGCCCAAGTGCCTGATGTCAGTTTGTAGGAGGCCTTTGGTCCTCCATGGGAAGCCAGGCTTCCAGCTAGTGGCAGCTTGCATCGGGATGAAATCCTGTTCTGTTCGGGATTGTAGGTGGCCGAGGCCAGGTGCCCGGCAGAGGGAGTTGGGCACAAAGGATGGCCTGTTTCCAGGGGTAAGTAAAGTCAGCTGCCCAGGTGCCTGATGTCAGTTTGTAGGAGGCCTTTGACCCTCCAAGTGAAGCCACGTTTCCAGCTTGTGGCAGCTTGCATCTGGAAGAACTCCTGTTCCGTTCGGGATTGTAGGTGGCCGAGGCCAGGCGCCCGGCAGAGGGAGTTGGGCACAAAGGATGGCCTGTTTCCAGGGGTAAGTAAAGTCAGCTGCCCAGGTGCCTGATGTCAGTTTGTAGGAGGCCTTTGGTCCTCCAAGGGAAGCCAGGCTTCCTGCTTGTGGCAGCTTGCATCTGGAAGAAATGCTGTTCCGTTCTGGATTGTTGGTGGCCGGAGCAGGGTGCCCGGCAGAGGGAGTTGGGCACAAAGCATGTCCTGTTTCCAGGGGTAAGTAAGGTCAGCTGCCCAGGTGCCTGATGTCAGTTTGTAGGAGGCCTTTGGCCTTCCAAGTGTAGTCACGTTTCCAGCGTGTGGCAGCTTGCATCTGGAAGAACTCCAGTTCCGTTCGGGATTGTAGGTGGCCGAGGCCTGGTGCCCGGCAGAGGGAGTTGGGCACAAAGGATGGCCTGTTTCCAGGGGTAAGTAAAGTCAGCTGCCCAGGTGCCTGATGTCAGTTTGTAGGAGGCCTTTGGCCCTCCAAGGGGAGCCAGGCTTCCAGTTTGTGGCAGCTTGCATCTGGAAGAAATCCTGTTCCGTTCGGGATTGTAGGTGGCCGAGGCCAGGTGCCCCGCAGAGGGAGTTGGGCACAAATGATGGCCTATTTCATGAGGAAAGTAATGTCAGCTGCCCAGGTGCCTGATGTCAGTTTGTAGGAGGCCTTTGGTCCTCCATGGGAAGCCAGGCTTCCAGCTAGTGGCAGCTTGCTTCGGGAAGAAATCCTGTTCCGTTCGGGATTGTAGGTGGCCGAGGCCAATTGCTGGGCTGAGGGAGTTGGGCACAAAGGATGGGCTGTTTCCAGGGGTAAGTAAAGTCAGCTGCCCAGGTGCCTGATGTCAGTTTGTAGGAGGCCTTTGGCCCTCCAAGGGAAGCCATTCTTCCTGCCTGTAGCAGCTTGCATCTGGAAGAAATGCTGTTCCGTTCGGGATTGTAGGTGGCCGAGGCCAGGTGCCCGGCAAAGGGAGGTGGGCACAAAGGATGGCCTGTTTCCAGGGGTTAGTAAAGTCAGCTGCCCTGGCGCCTGATGTCAGTTTGTAGGAGGCCTTTGGCCCTCCAAGTGAAGCCACGTTTCCAGCTTGTGGCAGCTTGCATCTGGAAGAACTCCTGTTCCGTTCGGGATTGTAGGTGGCCGAGGCCAGGCGCCCGGCAGGGGGAGTTGGGCACAAAGGCTGGCCTGTTTCCAGGGGTAAGTAAAGTCAGCTGCCCAGGTGCCTGATGTCAGTTTGTAGGAGGCCTTTGGTCCTCCAAGGGAAGCCAGGCTTCCAGCTTGTGGCAGCTTGCATCTGGAAGAAATGCTGTTCCGTTCGGGATTGTTGGTGGCCAGAGCAGGGTGCCCGGCAGAGGGAGTTGGGCACAAAGCATGTCCTGTTTTCAGGGGTAAGTAAGGTCAGCTGCCCAGGTGCCTGATGTCAGTTTGTAGGAGGCCTTTGGCCCTCCAAGTGAAGTCACGTTTCCAGCTTGTGGCAGCTTGCATCTGGAAGAACTCCTGTTCCGTTCGGGATTGTAGGTGGCCGAGGCCTGGTGCCCGGCAGAGGGAGTTGGGCACAAAGGATGTCCTGTTTCCAGGGGTAAGTAAAGTCAGCATCCCAGGTGCCTGATGTCAGTGTGAAGGAGGCCTTTGGCCCTCCAAGGGAAGCCAGGCTTCCAGTTTGTGGCAGCTTGCATCTGGAAGAAATCCTGTTCCGTTCGGGATTGTAGGTGGCCGAGGCCAGGTGCCCGGCAGAGGGATTTGGGCACAAATGATGGCCTGTTTCATGAGGAAAGTAAAGTCAGCTGCCCACGTGCCTGATGTCAGTTTGTAGGAGGCCTTTGGCCCTCCAAGGGAAGCTAGTCTTCCTGTTCAAGGCAGCTTGCATCTGGAAGAAATCCTGTTCCGTTCGGGATTATAGGTGGCCGAGGCCAGTTCCTGGGCTGAGAGAGTTGGGCACAAAGGATGGCCTGTTTCCAGGGGTAAGTAAAGTCAGCTGCCCAGGTGCCTGATGTCAGTTTGTAGGAGGCCTTTGGCCCTCCAAGGGAAGCCATTCTTCCAGCTTTTGGCAGCTTGCATCTGGAAGAAATCCTGTTCCGTTCGGAATTATAGGTGGCCGAGGCCAGTTCCTGGGCTGAGAGAGTTGGGCACAAAGGATGGCCTGTTTCCAGGGGTAAGTAAAGTCAGCTGCCCAGGTGCCTGATGTCAGTTTGTAGGAGGCCTTTGGCCCTCCAAGGGAAGCCATTCTTCCAGATTTTGGCAGCTTGCATCTGTAAGAAATGCTGATACGTTCGGGATTGTAGGTGGCCGAGGCCAGGTGCCCGGCAGAGGGAGTTGAGCACAAAGGATGACCTGTTTCCAGGGGTAAGTAAAGTCAGCTGCCCTGGTGCCTGATGTCAGTTTTTAGGAGGCCTTTGGCCCTCCATGGGAAGCCAGGCTTCCAGTTTGTGGCAGCTTGCATCTGAAAGAAATCCTGTTCCGTTCGAGATTGTAGGTGGCCGAGGCCAGGTGCCCAGCAGAGGGAGTTGGGCACAAATGATGGCCTATTTCATGAGGAAAGTAATGTCAGCTGCCCAAGTGCCTGATGTCAGTTTGTAGGCGGCCTTTGGTCCTCCATGGGAAGCCAGGCTTCCAGCTAGTGGCAGCTTGCATCTGGAAGAAATCCTGTACCGTTCGGGATTGTAGGTGGCCAAGGCCAGGTTGCCGGAAGAAGGAGTTGGGCACAAACGATGGCCTGTTTTATGGGGAAAGTAAAGTCAGCTGCCCAGGTGCCTGATGTCAGTTTGTAGGAGGCCTTTGGCCCTCCAAGGGAAGCCAGGCTTCCAGTTTGTGGGAGCTTGCATCTGAAAGAAATCCTGTTCCGTTCGGGATTGTAGGTGGCCGAGGCCAGGTGCCCAGCAGCGGGAGTTGGGCACAAAGGATGGCCTGTTTCATGAAGAAAGTAAAGTCAGCTGCCCAAGTGCCTGATGTCAGTTTGTAGGAGGCCTTTGGTCCTCCATGGGAAGCCAGGCTTCCAGCTAGTGGAAGCATGCATCGGGAAGAAATCCTGTTCCGTTCGGGATTGTACGTGGCCGAGGCCAGGTGCCTGGCAGAGGGAGTTGGGCACAAAGGATGGCCTGTTTCCTGGGGTAAGTAAAGTCAGCTGCCCAGGTGCCTGATGTCAGTTTGTAGGAGGCCTTTGACCCTCCAAGTGAAGCCACGTTTCCAGCTTGTGGCAGCTTGCATCTGGAAGAACTCCTGTTCCGTTCGGGATTGTAGGTGGCCGAGGCCAGGTGCCCGGCAGGGGGAGTTGGGCACAAAGGATGGGCTGTTTCCAGGGGTAAGTAAAGTCAGATGCCCAGGTGCCTGATGTCAGTTTGTAGGAGGCCTTTGGCCATCCAGGAGAAGCCAGGCTTCCTGCTTGTGGCAGCTTGCATCGGGAAGAAATGCTGTTCCGTTCGGGATTTTAGGTGGCCGGAGATGGGTGCCAGGCTGAGGGAGTTGGGCACAAAGGATGGGCTGTTTCCAGGGGTAAGTAAGGTCAGCTGCCCAGGTGCCTGATGTCAGTTTGTAGGAGGCCTTTGGCCCTCCATGGGAAGCCAGGCTTCCTGCTTGTGGCAGCTTGCATCTGGAAGAAATGCTGTTCCGTTCGGGATTGTAGGTGGCCGAGGCCAGGTGCCCGGCAGAGGGAGTTGGGCACAAAGGATGGCTTGTTTCATGAGGAAAGTAAAGTCAGCTGCCCAAGTGCCTGATGTCAGTTTGTAGGAGGCCTTTGGTCCTCCATGGGAAGCCAGGCTTCCAGCTAGTGGCAGCTTGCATCGGGATGAAATCCTGTTCTGTTCGGGATTGTAGGTGGCCGAGGCCAGGTGCCCGGCAGAGGGAGTTGGGCACAAAGGATGGCCTGTTTCCAGGGGTAAGTAAAGTCAGCTGCCCAGGTGCCTGATGTCAGTTTGTAGGAGGCCTTTGACCCTCCAAGTGAAGCCACGTTTCCAGCTTGTGGCAGCTTGCATCTGGAAGAACTCCTGTTCCGTTCGGGATTGTAGGTGGCCGAGGCCAGGCGCCCGGCAGAGGGAGTTGGGCACAAAGGATGGCCTGTTTCCAGGGGTAAGTAAAGTCAGCTGCCCAGGTGCCTGATGTCAGTTTGTAGGAGGCCTTTGGTCCTCCAAGGGAAGCCAGGCTTCCTGCTTGTGGCAGCTTGCATCTGGAAGAAATGCTGTTCCGTTCTGGATTGTTGGTGGCCGGAGCAGGGTGCCCGGCAGAGGGAGTTGGGCACAAAGCATGTCCTGTTTCCAGGGGTAAGTAAGGTCAGCTGCCCAGGTGCCTGATGTCAGTTTGTAGGAGGCCTTTGGCCTTCCAAGTGTAGTCACGTTTCCAGCGTGTGGCAGCTTGCATCTGGAAGAACTCCAGTTCCGTTCGGGATTGTAGGTGGCCGAGGCCTGGTGCCCGGCAGAGGGAGTTGGGCACAAAGGATGGCCTGTTTCCAGGGGTAAGTAAAGTCAGCTGCCCAGGTGCCTGATGTCAGTTTGTAGGAGGCCTTTGGCCCTCCAAGGGGAGCCAGGCTTCCAGTTTGTGGCAGCTTGCATCTGGAAGAAATCCTGTTCCGTTCGGGATTGTAGGTGGCCGAGGCCAGGTGCCCCGCAGAGGGAGTTGGGCACAAATGATGGCCTATTTCATGAGGAAAGTAATGTCAGCTGCCCAGGTGCCTGATGTCAGTTTGTAGGAGGCCTTTGGTCCTCCATGGGAAGCCAGGCTTCCAGCTAGTGGCAGCTTGCTTCGGGAAGAAATCCTGTTCCGTTCGGGATTGTAGGTGGCCGAGGCCAATTGCTGGGCTGAGGGAGTTGGGCACAAAGGATGGGCTGTTTCCAGGGGTAAGTAAAGTCAGCTGCCCAGGTGCCTGATGTCAGTTTGTAGGAGGCCTTTGGCCCTCCAAGGGAAGCCATTCTTCCTGCCTGTAGCAGCTTGCATCTGGAAGAAATGCTGTTCCGTTCGGGATTGTAGGTGGCCGAGGCCAGGTGCCCGGCAAAGGGAGGTGGGCACAAAGGATGGCCTGTTTCCAGGGGTTAGTAAAGTCAGCTGCCCTGGCGCCTGATGTCAGTTTGTAGGAGGCCTTTGGCCCTCCAAGTGAAGCCACGTTTCCAGCTTGTGGCAGCTTGCATCTGGAAGAACTCCTGTTCCGTTCGGGATTGTAGGTGGCCGAGGCCAGGCGCCCGGCAGGGGGAGTTGGGCACAAAGGCTGGCCTGTTTCCAGGGGTAAGTAAAGTCAGCTGCCCAGGTGCCTGATGTCAGTTTGTAGGAGGCCTTTGGTCCTCCAAGGGAAGCCAGGCTTCCAGCTTGTGGCAGCTTGCATCTGGAAGAAATGCTGTTCCGTTCGGGATTGTTGGTGGCCAGAGCAGGGTGCCCGGCAGAGGGAGTTGGGCACAAAGCATGTCCTGTTTTCAGGGGTAAGTAAGGTCAGCTGCCCAGGTGCCTGATGTCAGTTTGTAGGAGGCCTTTGGCCCTCCAAGTGAAGTCACGTTTCCAGCTTGTGGCAGCTTGCATCTGGAAGAACTCCTGTTCCGTTCGGGATTGTAGGTGGCCGAGGCCTGGTGCCCGGCAGAGGGAGTTGGGCACAAAGGATGTCCTGTTTCCAGGGGTAAGTAAAGTCAGCATCCCAGGTGCCTGATGTCAGTGTGAAGGAGGCCTTTGGCCCTCCAAGGGAAGCCAGGCTTCCAGTTTGTGGCAGCTTGCATCTGGAAGAAATCCTGTTCCGTTCGGGATTGTAGGTGGCCGAGGCCAGGTGCCCGGCAGAGGGATTTGGGCACAAATGATGGCCTGTTTCATGAGGAAAGTAAAGTCAGCTGCCCACGTGCCTGATGTCAGTTTGTAGGAGGCCTTTGGCCCTCCAAGGGAAGCTAGTCTTCCTGTTCAAGGCAGCTTGCATCTGGAAGAAATCCTGTTCCGTTCGGGATTATAGGTGGCCGAGGCCAGTTCCTGGGCTGAGAGAGTTGGGCACAAAGGATGGCCTGTTTCCAGGGGTAAGTAAAGTCAGCTGCCCAGGTGCCTGATGTCAGTTTGTAGGAGGCCTTTGGCCCTCCAAGGGAAGCCATTCTTCCAGCTTTTGGCAGCTTGCATCTGGAAGAAATCCTGTTCCGTTCGGAATTATAGGTGGCCGAGGCCAGTTCCTGGGCTGAGAGAGTTGGGCACAAAGGATGGCCTGTTTCCAGGGGTAAGTAAAGTCAGCTGCCCAGGTGCCTGATGTCAGTTTGTAGGAGGCCTTTGGCCCTCCAAGGGAAGCCATTCTTCCAGATTTTGGCAGCTTGCATCTGTAAGAAATGCTGATACGTTCGGGATTGTAGGTGGCCGAGGCCAGGTGCCCGGCAGAGGGAGTTGGGCACAAAGGATGACCTGTTTCCAGGGGTAAGTAAAGTCAGCTGCCCTGGTGCCTGATGTCAGTTTTTAGGAGGCCTTTGGCCCTCCATGGGAAGCCAGGCTTCCAGTTTGTGGCAGCTTGCATCTGAAAGAAATCCTGTTCCGTTCGAGATTGTAGGTGGCCGAGGCCAGGTGCCCAGCAGAGGGAGTTGGGCACAAATGATGGCCTATTTCATGAGGAAAGTAATGTCAGCTGCCCAAGTGCCTGATGTCAGTTTGTAGGCGGCCTTTGGTCCTCCATGGGAAGCCAGGCTTCCAGCTAGTGGCAGCTTGCTTCGGGAAGAAATCCTGTTCCGTTCGGGATTGTAGGTGGCCGAGGCCTGGTGCCCGGCAAAGGGAGTTGGGCACAAAAGATGGCCTGTTTCCAGGGGTTAGTAAGGTCAGCTGCCCAGGTGCCTGATGTCAGTTTGTAGGAGGCCTTTGGCCCTCCAAGTGAAGCCACGTTTCCAGCTTGTGGCAGCTTACATCTGGAAGAACTCCTGTTCCGTTCGGGATTGTAGGTGGCCGAGGCCAGGTGCCCGGCAGAGCGAGTTGGGCACAAAGGATGGCCTGTTTCCAGGGGTAAGTAAAGTCAGCTGCCCAGGTGCCTGATGTCAGTTTGTAGGAGGCCTTTGGCCCCCCAAGGGAAGCCAGGCTTCCTGCTAGTGGCAGCTTGCATCTGGAAGAAATGCTGTTCCGTTCGGGATTGTAGGTGGCCGGAGCAGGGTGCCCGGCTGAGGCAGATGGACACAAAGTATGGGCTGTTTCCAGGGGTAAGTAAGGTCAGCTGCCCAGGTGCCTGATGTCAGTTTGTAGGAGGCCTTTGGCCCTCCATGGGAAGCCAGGTTTCCTACTTGTGGCAGCTTGCATCTGGATGAAATCCTATTCCGTTCGGGATTGTAGGTGGCCGAGGCCTGGGGCCCGGCAGAGGGAGTTGGGCACAAAGGATGGCCTGTTTCCAGGGGTAAGTAAAGTCAGCTGCCCAGGTGCCTGATGTCAGTTTGTAGGAGGCCTTTGGCCCTCCAAGGGAAGCCAGGCTTCCAGTTTGTGGCAGCTTGCATCTGGAAGAAATCCTGTTCCGTTCGGGATTGTAGGTGGCCGAGGCCAGGTGCCCGGCAGAGGCAGTTGGGCACAAATGATGGCCTCTTTCATGAGGAAAGTAAAGTCAGCTGCCCAGGTGACTGATGTCAGTTTGTAGGAGGCCTTTGGCCCTCCAAGGGAAGCTAGTCTTCCTGTTCAAGGCAGCTTGCATCTGGAAGAAATCCTGTTCCGTTCGGGATTGTAGGTGGCCGAGGCCAGTTGCTGGGCTGAGGGAGTTGGGCACAAAGGATGGCCTGTTTCCAGGGGTAAGTAAAGTCAGCTGCCCAGGTGCCTGATGTCAGTTTGTAGGAGGCCTTTGGCCCTCCAAGGGAAGCCATTCTTCCTGCCTGTGGCAGCTTGCATCTGGAAGAAATGCTGATCCGTTCGGGATTGTAGGTGGCCGAGGCCAGGTGCCCGGCAGAGGGAGTTGGGCACAAAGGATGACCTGTTTCCAGGGGTAAGTAAAGTCAGCTGCCCAGGTGCCTGATGTCAGTTTGTAGGAGGCCTTTGGTCCTCCATGGGAAGCCAGGCTTCCAGTTTGTGGCAGCTTGCATCTGAAAGAAATCCTGTTCCGTTCGAGATTGTAGGTGGCCGAGGCCAGGTGCCCAGCAGAGGGAGTTGGGCACAAAGGATGGCCTATTTCATGAGGAAAGTAATGTCAGCTGCCCAAGTGTCTGATGTCAGTTTGTAGGAGGCCTTTGGCCCTCCAAGTGAAGCCACGTTTCCAGCTTGTGGCAGCTTACATCTGGAAGAACTCCTGTTCCGTTCGGGATTGTAGGTGGCCGAGGCCAGGTGCCCGGCAGAGGGAGTTGGGCACAAAGGATGGCCTGTTTCCAGGGGTAAGTAAAGTCAGCTGCCCAGGTGCCTGATGTCAGTTTGTAGGAGGCCTTTGGCCCTCCATGGGAAGCCAGGTTTACTGCTTGTGGCAGCTTGCATCTGGAAGAAATCCTGTTCCGTTCGGGATTGTAGGTGGCCGGAGCTGGGTGCCTGGCTGAGGGAGTTGGACACAAAAGATGGGCTGTTTCCAGGGGTAAGTAAAGTCAACTCCCCAGGTGCCTGATGTGAGTTTGTAGGAGGCCTTTGGCCCTCCAAGGGAAGCCAGGCTTCCAGTTTGTGGCAGCTTGCATCTGGAAGAAATGCTGTTCCGTTCGGGATTGTAGGTGGCCGAGGCCAGGGGCCCAGCACAGGGAGTTGGGCACAAATGATGGCTTGTTTCATGAGGAAAGTAAAGTCAGCTGCCCAAGTGCCTGATGTCAGTTTGTAGGAGGCCTTTGGTCCTCCATGGGAAGCCTGGCTTACAGCTAGTGGTAGCTTGCATCTGGAAGAAATCCTGTTCTGTTCGGGATTGTAGGTGGCCGAGGCCAGGTGCCCGGCAGAGGGAGTTGGGCACAAAGGATGGCCTGTTTCCAGGGGTAAGTAAAGTCAGCTGCCCAGGTGCCTGATGTCAGTTTGTAGGAGGCCTTTGACCCTCCAAGTGAAGCCACGTTTCCAGCTTGTGGCAGCTTGCATCTGGAAGAACTCCTGTCCCGTTCGGGATAGTAGGTGGCCGAGGCCAGGCGCCCTACAGGGGGAGTTGGGCACAAAGGCTGGCCAGTTTCCAGGGGTAAGTAAAGTCAGCTGCCCAGGTGCCTGATGTCAGTTTGTAGGAGGCCTTTGGTCCTCCAAGGGAAGCCAGGCTTCCTGCTTGTGGCAGCTTGCATCTGGAAGAAATGCTGTTCCGTTCGGGATTGTTGGTGGCCGGAGCAGGGTGCCCGGTAGAGGGAGTTGGGCACAAAGCATGTCCTGTTTCCAGGGGTAAGTAAGGTCAGCTGCCCAGGTGCCTGATGTCAGTTTGTAGGAAGCCTTTGGCCCTCCAAGTGAAGTCACGTTTCCAGCTTGTGGCAGCTTGCATCTGGAAGAACTCCTGTTCCGTTCGGGATTGTAGGTGGCCGAGGCCTGGTGCCCGGCAGAGGGAGTTGGGCACAAAGGATGGCCTGTTTCCAGGGGTAAGTAAAGTCAGCTGCCTAGGTGCCTGATGTCAGTTTGTAGGAGGCCTTTGGCCCTCCAAGGGAAGCCAGGCTTCCAGTTTGTGGCAGCTTGCATCTGGAAGAAATCCTGTTCCGTTCGGGATTGTAGGTGACCGAGGCCAGGTGCCCGGCTGAGGGAGTTGGGCACAAATGATGGCCTGTTTCATGAGGAAAGTAAAGTCAGCTGCCCACGTGCCTGATGTCAGTTTGTAGGAGGCCTTTGGCCCTCCAAGGGAAGCTAGTCTTCTAGTTCAAGGCAGCTTGCATCTGGAAGAAATCCTGTTCTGTTCGGGATTATAGGTGGCCGAGGCCAGTTGCTGGGCTGAGGGTGTTGGGCACAAAGGATGGCCTGTTTCCAGGGGTAAGTAAAGTCAGCTGCCCAGGTGCCTGATGTCAGTTTGTAGGAGGCCTTTGGCCCTCCAAGGGAAGCCATTCTTCCAGCTTTTGGCAGCTTGCATCTGGAAGAAATGCTGATCCGTTCGGGATTGTAGGTGGCCGAGGCCAGGTGCCCGGCAGAGGGAGTTGGGCACAAAGGATGACCTGTTTCCAGGGGTAATTAAAGTCAGCTGCCCAGGTGCCTGATGTCAGTTTGTAGGAGGCCTTTGGCCCTCCATGGGAAGCCAGGTTTACTGCTTGTGGCAGCTTGCATCTGGAAGAAATCCTGTTCCGTTCGGGATTGTAGGTGGCCGGAGCTCGGTGCCTGGCTGAGGGAGTTGGACACAAAAGATGGGCTGTTTCCAGGGGTAAGTAAAGTCAACTCCCCAGGTGCCTGATGTGAGTTTGTAGGAGGCCTTTGGCCCTCCAAGGGAAGCCAGGCTTCCAGTTTGTGGCAGCTTGCATCTGGAAGAAATGCTGTTCCGTTCGGGATTGTAGGTGGCCGAGGCCAGGGGCCCAGCACAGGGAGTTGGGCACAAATGATGGCTTGTTTCATGAGGAAAGTAAAGTCAGCTGCCCAAGTGCCTGATGTCAGTTTGTAGGAGGCCTTTGGTCCTCCATGGGAAGCCTGGCTTCCAGCTAGTGGTAGCTTGCATCTGGAAGAAATCCTGTTCTGTTCGGGATTGTAGGTGGCCGAGGCCAGGTGCCCGGCAGAGGGAGTTGGGCACAAAGGATGGCCTGTTTCCAGGGGTAAGTAAAGTCAGCTGCCCAGGTGCCTGATGTCAGTTTGTAGGAAGCCTTTGGCCCTCAAAGTGAAGTCACGTTTCCAGCTTGTGGCAGCTTGCATCTGGAAGAACTCCTGTTCCGTTCGGGATTGTAGGTGGCCGAGGCCTGGTGCCCAGCAGAGGGAGTTGGGCACAAATGATGGCCTATTTCATGAGGAAAGTAATGTCAGCTGCCCAAGTGCCTGATATCAGTTTGTAGGAGGCCTTTGGTCCTCCATGGTAAGCCAGGCTTCCAGCTAGTGGCAGCTTGCTTCGGGAAGAAATCCTGTTCCGTTCGGGATTGTAGGTGGCCGAGGCCAGGTGCCCGGCAAAGGGAGTTGGGCACAAAGGATGGCCTGTTTCCAGGGGTAAGTAAAGTCAGCTGCCCTGGCGCCTGATGTCAGTTTGTAGGAGGCCTTTGGCCCTCCAAGTGAAGCCACGTTTCCAGCTTGTGGCAACTTACATCTGGACTAACTCCTGTTCCGTTCGGGATTGTAGGTGGCCGAAGTCAGGTGCCCGGCAGAGCGAGTTGGGCACAAAGGATGGCCTGTTTCCAGGGGTAAGTAAAGTCAGCTGCCCAGGTGCCTGATGTCAGTTTGTAGGAGGCCTTTGGCCCTCCAAGGGAAGCCAGGTTTCCTGCTTGTGGCAGCTTGCATCTGGAAGAAATGCTGTTCCGTTCGGGATTGTAGGTGGCCGGAGCAGGGTGCCCGGCTGAGGCAGATGGACACAAAGGATGGGCTGTTTCCAGGGGTAAGTAAGGTCAGCTGCCCAGGTGCCTGATGTCAGTTTGTAGGAGGCCTTTGGCCCTCCATGGGAAGCCAGGTTTCCTGCTTGTGGCAGCTTGCATCTGGAAGAAATCCTATTCCGTTCGGGATTGTAGGTGGCCGAGGCCTGGTGCCCGGCAGAGGGAGTTGGGCACAAAGGATGGCCTGTTTCCAGGGGTAAGTAAAGTCAGCTGCCCAGGTGCCTGATGTCAGTTTGTAGGAGGCCTTTGGCCCTCCAAGGGAAGTCAGGCTTCCAGTTTGTGGCAGCTTGCATCTGGAAGAAATCCTGTTCCGTTCGGGATTGTAGGTGGCCGAGGCCAGGTGCCCGGCAGAGAGAGTTGGGCACAAATGATGGCCTGTTTCATGAAAAAAGTAAAGTCAGCTGCCCAGGTGCCTGATGTCAGTTTGTAGGAGGCCTTTGGCCCTCCATGGGAAGCCACGTTTCCTGCTTCTGGCAGCTTGCATCTGGAAGAAATCCTGTTCCGTTCGGGATTGTAGGTGGCCATGGCCTGGTGCCCGGCAGAGGGAGTTGGGCACAAATGATGGCCTGTTTCCAGGGGTAAGTAAAGTCAGCTGCCCAGGTGCCTGATGTAAGTCTGTAGGAGGCCTTTAGTCCTCTAAGGTAAACCAGGCTTCCAGCTTGTGGCAGCTTGCATCTGGAAGAAATCCTGTTCCGTTCGGGATTGTAGGTGGCTGAGGCCTGATGCCCGGCAGAGGGAGTTGGGCACAAAGGATGGCCTGTTTCCAGGGGTAAGTAAAGTCAGCTGCCCAGGTGCCTGATGTCAGTTTGTAGGAGGCCTTTGGCCCTCCAAGGGAAGCCTGGCTTCCAGTTTGTGGCAACTTGCATCTGGAAGAAATCCTGTTCCGTTCGGGATTGTAGGTGGCCGAGGCCAGGTGCCCGGCAGAGGCAGTTGGGCACAAATGATGGCCTCTTTCATGAGGAAAGTAAAGTCAGCTGCCCAGGTGACTGATGTCAGTTTGTAGGAGGCCTTTGGCCCTCCAAGGGAAGCTAGTCTTCCTGTTCAAGGCAGCTTGCATCTGGAAGAAATCCTGTTCCGTTCGGGATTGTAGGTGGCCGAGGCCAGTTGCTGGGCTGAGGGAGTTGGGCACAAAGGATGGCCTGTTTCCAGGGGTAAGTAAAGTCAGCTGCCCAGGTGCCTGATGTCAGTTTGTAGGAGGCCTTTGGCCCTCCAAGGGAAGCCATTCTTCCTGCCTGTGGCAGCTTGCATCTGGAAGAAATGCTGATCCGTTCGGGATTGTAGGTGGCCGAGGCCAGGTGCCCGGCAGAGGGAGTTGGGCACAAAGGATGACCTGTTTCCAGGGGTAAGTAAAGTCAGCTGCCCAGGTGCCTGATGTCAGTTTGTAGGAGGCCTTTGGTCCTCCATGGGAAGCCAGGCTTCCAGTTTGTGGCAGCTTGCATCTGAAAGAAATCCTGTTCCGTTCGAGATTGTAGGTGGCCGAGGCCAGGTGCCCAGCAGAGGGAGTTGGGCACAAAGGATGGCCTATTTCATGAGGAAAGTAATGTCAGCTGCCCAAGTGTCTGATGTCAGTTTGTAGGAGGCCTTTGGCCCTCCAAGTGAAGCCACGTTTCCAGCTTGTGGCAGCTTACATCTGGAAGAACTCCTGTTCCGTTCGGGATTGTAGGTGGCCGGAGCTGGGTGCCTGGCTGAGGGAGTTGGACACAAAAGATGGGCTGTTTCCAGGGGTAAGTAAAGTCAACTCCCCAGGTGCCTGATGTGAGTTTATAGGAGGCCTTTGGCCCTCCAAGGGAAGCCAGGCTTCCAGTTTGTGGCAGCTTGCATCTGGAAGAAATGCTGTTCCGTTCGGGATTGTAGGTGGCCGAGGCCAGGGGCCCAGCACAGGGAGTTGGGCACAAATGATGGCTTGTTTCATGAGGAAAGTAAAGTCAGCTGCCCAAGTGCCTGATGTCAGTTTGTAGGAGGCCTTTGGTCCTCCATGGGAAGCCTGGCTTCCAGCTAGTGGTAGCTTGCATCTGGAAGAAATCCTGTTCTGTTCGGGATTGTAGGTGGCCGAGGCCAGGTGCCCGGCAGAGGGAGTTGGGCACAAAGGATGGCCTGTTTCCAGGGGTAAGTAAAGTCAGCTGCCCAGGTGCCTGATGTCAGTTTGTAGGAGGCCTTTGACCCTCCAAGTGAAGCCACGTTTCCAGCTTGTGGCAGCTTGCATCTGGAAGAACTCCTGTCCCGTTCGGGATAGTAGGTGGCCGAGGCCAGGCGCCCGGCAGGGGGAGTTGGGCACAAAGGCTGGCCTGTTTCCAGGGGTAAGTAAAGTCAGCTGCCCAGGTGCCTGATGTCAGTTTGTAGGAGGCCTTTGGTCCTCCAAGGGAAGCCAGGCTTCCTGCTTGTGGCAGCTTGCATCTGGAAGAAATGCTGTTCCGTTCGGGATTGTAGGTGGCCGGAGCAGGGTGCCCGGTAGAGGGAGTTGGGCACAAAGCATGTCCTGTTTCCAGGGGTAAGTAAGGTCAGCTGCCCAGGTGCCTGATGTCAGTTTGTAGGAAGCCTTTGGCCCTCCAAGTGAAGTCACGTTTCCAGCTTGTGGCAGCTTGCATCTGGAAGAACTCCTGTTCCGTTCGGGATTGTAGGTGGCCGAGGCCTGGTGCCCGGCAGAGGGAGTTGGGCACAAAGGATGGCCTGTTTCCAGGGGTAAGTAAAGTCAGCTGCCTAGGTGCCTGATGTCAGTTTGTAGGAGGCCTTTGGCCCTCCAAGGGAAGCCAGGCTTCCAGTTTGTGGCAGCTTGCATCTGGAAGAAATCCTGTTCCGTTCGGGATTGTAGGTGACCGAGGCCAGGTGCCCGGCTGAGGGAGTTGGGCACAAATGATGGCCTGTTTCATGAGGAAAGTAAAGTCAGCTGCCCACGTGCCTGATGTCAGTTTGTAGGAGGCCTTTGGCCCTCCAAGGGAAGCTAGTCTTCTAGTTCAAGGCACCTTGCATCTGGAAGAAATCCTGTTCTGTTCGGGATTATAGGTGGCCGAGGCCAGTTGCTGGGCTGAGGGTGTTGGGCACAAAGGATGGCCTGTTTCCAGGGGTAAGTAAAGTCAGCTGCCCAGGTGCCTGATGTCAGTTTGTAGGAGGCCTTTGGCCCTCCAAGGGAAGCCATTCTTCCAGCTTTTGGCAGCTTGCATCTGGAAGAAATGCTGATCCGTTCGGGATTGTAGGTGGCCGAGGCCAGGTGCCCGGCAGAGGGAGTTGGGCACAAAGGATGACCTGTTTCCAGGGGTAAGTAAAGTCAGCTGGCCAGGTGCCTGATGTCAGTTTGTAGGAGGCCTTTGGCCCTCCATGGGAAGCCAGGCTTCCAGTTTGTGGCAGCTTGCATCTGAAAGAAATCCTGTTCCGTTCGAGATTGTAGGTGGCCGAGGCCAGGTGCCCAGCAGAGGGAGTTGGGCACAAATGATGGCCTATTTCATGAGGAAAGTAATGTCAGCTGCCCAAGTGCCTGATATCAGTTTGTAGGAGGCCTTTGGTCCTCCATGGGAAGCCAGGCTTCCAGCTAGTGGCAGCTTGCTTCGGGAAGAAATCCTGTTCCGTTCGGGATTGTAGGTGGCCGAGGCCAGGTGCCCGGCAAAGGGAGTTGGGCACAAAGGATGGCCTGTTTCCAGGGGTAAGTAAAGTCAGCTGCCCTGGCGCCTGATGTCAGTTTGTAGGAGGCCTTTGGCCCTCCAAGTGAAGCTACGTTTCCAGCTTGTGGCAACTTACATCTGGACTAACTCCTGTTCCGTTCGGGATTGTAGGTGGCCGAAGCCAGGTGCCCGGCAGAGCGAGTTGGGCACAAAGGATGGCCTGTTTCCAGGGGTAAGTAAAGTCAGCTGCCCAGGTGCCTGATGTCAGTTTGTAGGAGGCCTTTAGTCCTCTAAGGTAAACCAGGCTTCCAGCTTGTGGCAGCTTGCATCTGGAAGAAATCCTGTTCCGTTCGGGATTGTAGGTGGCTGAGGCCTGATGCCCGGCAGAGGGAGTTGGGCACAAAGGATGGCCTGTTTCCAGGGGTAAGTAAAGTCAGCTGCCCAGGTGCCTGATGTCAGTTTGTAGGAGGCCTTTGGCTTTCCAAGGGAAGCCAGGCTTCCAGTTTGTGGCAGCTTGCATCTGGAAGAAATCCTGTTCCGTTCGGGATTGTAGGTGGCCGGAGCAGGGTGCCCGGCTGAGGGAGTTGGGCACAAAGAATGGGCTGTTTCCAGGGGTAAGTAAAGTCAGCTGCCCAGGTGCCTGATGTCAGTTTGTAGGAGGCCTTTGGCCCTCCATGGGAAGCCAGGTTTCCTATTTGTGGCAGCTTCCATCTGGAAGAAATCCTATTCCGTTCGGGATTGTAGGTGGCCGAGGCCTGGTGCCCGGCAGAGGGAGTTGGGCACAAAGGATGGCCTGTTTCCAGGGGTAAGTAAAGTCAGCTGCCCAGGTGCCTGATGTCAGTTTGTAGGAGGCCTTTGGCCCTCCAAGGGAAGCCAGGCTTCCAGTTTGTGGCAGCTTGCATCTGGAAGAAATCCTGTTCCGTTCGGGATTGTAGGTGGCCGAGGCCAGGTGCCCGGCAGAGGCAGTTGGGCACAAATGATGGCCTCTTTCATGAGGAAAGTAAAGTCAGCTGCCCAGGTGCCTGATGTCAGTTTGTAGGAGGCCTTTGGTCCACCATGGAAAGCTAGTCTTCCTGTTCAAGGCAGCTTGCATCTGGAAGAAATCCTGTTCCGTTCGGGATTGTAGGTGGCCGAGGCCAGTTGCTGGGCTGAGGGAGTTGGGCACAAAGGATGGCCTGTTTCCAGGGGTAAGTAAAGTCAGCTGCCCAGGTGCCTGATGTCAGTTTGTAGGAGGCCTTTGGCCCTCCAAGGGAAGCCATTCTTCCTGCCTGTGGCAACTTGCATCTGGAAGAAATGCTGTTCCGTTCGGGATTGTTGGTGGCCGGAGCAGGGTGCCCGGCAGAGGGAGTTGGGCACAAAGCATGTCCGGTTTCCAGGGGTAAGTAAGGTCAGCTGCCCAGGTGCCTGACGTCAGTTTGTAGGAGGCCTTTTGCCCTCCTAGTGAAGTCACGTTTCCAGCTTGTGGCAGCTTGCATCTGGAAGAAATCCTGTTCCGTTCGGGATTGTAGGTGGCCGAGGCCTGGTGCCCGGCAGAGGGAGTTGGGCACAAAGGATGTCCTGTTTCCAGGGGTAAGTAAAGTCAGCTGCCTAGGTGCCTGATGTCAGTGTGTAGGAGGCCTTTGGCCCTCCAAGGGAAGCCAGGCTTCCAGTTTGTGGCAGCTTGCATCTGGAAGAAATCCTGTTCCGTTCGGGATTGTAGGTGGCCGAGGCCAGGTGCCCGGCTGAGGGAGTTGGGCACAAATGATGGCCTGTTTCATGAGGAAAGTAAAGTCAGCTGCCCACGTGCCTGATGTCAGTTTGTAGGAGGCCTTTGGCCCTCCAAGGGAAGCTAGTCTTCCTGTTAAAGGCAGCTTGCATCTGGAAGAACTCCTGTTCCGTTCGGGATTATAGGTGGCCGAGGCCTGTTGCTGGGCTGAGGGTGTTGGGCACAAAGGATGGCCTGTTTCCAGGGGTAAGTAAAGTCAGCTGCCCAGGTGCCTGATGTCAGTTTGTAGGAGGCCTTTGGCCCTCCAAGGGAAGCCATTCTTCCAGCTTTTGGCAGCTTGCATCTGGAAGAAATGCTGATCCGTTCGGGATTGTAGGTGGCCGAGGCCAGGTGCCCGGCAGAGGGAGTTGGGCACAAAGGATGACCTGTTTCCAGGGGTAAGTAAAGTCAGCTGCCCAGGTGCCTGATGTCAGTTTGTAGGAGGCCTTTGGCCCTCCATGGGAAGCCAGGCTTCCAGTTTGTGGCAGCTTGCATCTGAAAGAAATCCTGTTCCGTTCGAGATTGTAGGTGGCCGAGGCCAGGTGCCCAGCAGAGGGAGTTGGCCACAAATGATGGCCTATTTCATGAGGAAAGTAATGTCAGCTGCCCAAGTGTCTGATGTCAGTTTGTAGGAGGCCTTTGGCCCTCCAAGTGAAGCCACATTTCCAGCTTGTGGCAGCTTACATCTGGAAGAACTCCTGTTCCGTTCGGGATTGTAGGTGGCCGAGGCCAGGTGCCCAGCAGAGCGAGTTGGGCACAAAGGATGGCCTGTTTCCAGGGGTAAGTAAAGTCAGCTGCCCAGGTGCCTGATGTCAGTTTGTAGGGGGCCTTTGGCCCTCCATGGGAAGCCAGGCTTCCTGCTTGTGGCAGCTTGCATCTGGAAGAAATCCTGTTCCGTTAGGGATTGTAGGTGGCCGGAGCTGGGTGCCTGGCTGAGGGAGTTGGACACAAAAGATGGGCTGTTTCCAGGGGTAAGTAAAGTCAGCTCCCCAGGTGCCTGATGTGAGTTTGTAGGAGGCCTTTGGCCCTCCAAGGGAAGCCAGGCTTCCAGTTTGTGGCACTTGCATCTGGAAGAAATGCTGTTCCGTTCTGGATTGTAGGTGGCCGAGGTCAGGGGCCCAGCACAAGGAGTTGGGCACAAATGATGGCTTGTTTCATGAGGAAAGTAAAGTCAGCTGCCCAAGTGCCTGATGTCAGTTTGTAGGAGGCCTTTGGTCCTTCATGGGAAGCCTGGCTTCCAGCTAGTGGCAGCTTGCATCTGGAAGAAATCCTGTTCTGTTCGGGATTGTAGGTGGCCGAGGCCAGGTGCCCGGCAGAGGGAGTTGGGCACAAAGGATGGCCTGTTTCCAGGGGTAAGTAAAGTCAGCTGCCCAGGTGCCTGATGTCAGTTTGTCGGAGGCCTTTGACCCTCCAAGTGAAGCCACGTTTCCAGCTTGTGGCAGCTTGCATCTGGAAGAACTCCTGACCCGTTCGGGATAGTAGGTGGCCGAGGCCAGGCGCCCGGCAGGGGGAGTTGGGCACAAAGGCTGGCCTGTTTCCAGGGGTAAGTAAAGTCAGCTGCCCAGGTGCCTGATGTCAGTTTGTAGGAGGCCTTTGGCCCTCCAAGGGAAGCAAGTCTTCCTGTTCAAGGCAGCTTGCATCTGGAAGAAATGCTGTTCCGTTCGGGATTGTAGGTGGCCGAGCCCAGTTGCCCGGCTGAGAGAGTTGGGCACAAAGGATGTCCTGTTTCCAGAAGTAAGTAAAGTCAGCTGCCCAGGTGCCTGATGTCAGTTTGTAGGAGGCCTTTGGCCCTCCATGGGAAGTCAGGCTTCCTGTTTGTGGCAGCTTGCATCTGGATGAAATCCTGTCCCGTTCAATATTGTAGGTGGGCGAGGCATGGTGCCCGGCAGTGGGAGTTGGGCACAAAGGATGGCCTGTTTCCAGGGGTAAGTAAAGTCAGCTGCCCAGGTGCCTGATGTCAGTTTGTAGGAGGCCTTTGGCCCTCCAAGGGAAGCAAGTCTTCCTGTTCAAGGCAGCTTGCATCTGGAAGAAATGCTGTTCCGTTCGGGATTGTAGGTGGCCGAGGCCAGGTGCCCGGCAGAGGGAGTTTGGCACAAATGATGGCCTGTTTCATGAGGAAAGTAAAGTCAGCTGCCCAAGTGCCTGATGTCAGTTTGTAGGAGGCCTTTGGCCCTCCATGGGAAGCCAGATTTTCTGCTTGTGGCAGCTTGCATCTGGAAGAAATGCTTTTCCGTTCAGGATTGTAGGTGGCCGAGGCCTGGTGCCCGGCAGAGGGAGTTGGGCATAAAGATGGGCTGTTTCCAGGGGTAAGTAACGTCAGCTGCCCAGGTGCCTGATGTCAGTTTGTAGGAGGCTTTTGGCCCTCCATGGGAAGCCAGGCTTCCTGCTTGTGGCAGCTTGCATCTGGAAGAAATCCTGTTCCGTTCGGGATTGTAGGAGGCCGGAGCTGGGTGGCCGGCTGAGGGAGTTGGACACAAAGGATGGGCTGTTTCCAGGGGTAAGTAAAGTCAGCTGCCCAGGTGCCTGATGTCAGTTTGTAGGAGGCCTTTGGACCTCCATGGGAAGCCAGGCTTCCTGCTTGTGGAAGCTTGCATCTGGAAGAAATCATTTTACGTTCGGGATTGTAGGTGGCCAAGGCCTGGTGCCCGGCAGAGGGAGTTGGGCACAAATGATGGCCTGTTTCCAGGGGTAAGTAAAGTCAGCTGCCCAGGTGCCTGATGTCAGTTTGTAGGAGGCCTTTGGCCCTCCATGGGAAGCCAGGCTTCCAGTTTGTGGCAGCTTGCATCTGAAAGAAATCCTGTTCCGTTCGGGATTGTAGGTGGCCGAGGCCAGGTGCCCAGCAGATGGAGTTGGGCACAAATGATGGCATATTTCATGAGGAAAGTAATGTTAGCTGCCCAAGTGCCTGATGTCGGTTTGTAGGAGGCCTTTGGTCCTCCATGGGAAGCCAGGCTTCCAGCTAGTGGCAGCTTGCTTCGGGAAGAAATCCTGTTCCGTTCGGGATTGTAGGTGGCCGAGGCCAGGTGCCCGGCAAAGGGAGTTGGGCACAAAGGATGGCCTGTTTCCAGGGGTTAGTAAAGTCAGCTGCCCTGGCGCCTGATGTCAGTTTGTAGGAGGCCTTTGGCCCTCCAAGTGAAGCCACGTTTCCAGCTTGTGGCAGCTTACATCTGGAAGAACTCCTGTTCCGTTCGGGATTGTAGGTGGCCGAGGCCAGGTGCCCGGCAGAGCGAGTTGGGCACAAAGGATGGCCTGTTTCCAGGGGTAAGTAAAGTCAGCTGCCCAGGTGCCTGATGTCAGTTTGTAGGAGGCCTTTGGCCCCCCAAGGGAAGCCAGGCTTCCTGCTTGTAGCAGCTTGCATCTGGAAGAAATGCTGTTCCGTTCGGGATTGTAGGTGGCCGGAGCAGGGTGCCCGGCTGAGGCAGATGGACACAAAGGATGGGCTGTTTCCAGGGGTAAGTAAGGTCAGCTGCCCAGGTGCCTGATGTCAGTTTGTAGGAGGCCTTTGGCCCTCCATGGGAAGCCAGGTTTCCTGCTTGTGGCAGCTTGCATCTTAAAGAAATCCTATTCTGTTCGGGATTGTAGGTGGCCGAGGCCTGGTGCCCGGCAGAGGGAGTTGGGCACAAAGGATGGCCTGTTTCCAGGGGTAAGTAAAGTCAGCTGCCCAGGTGCCTGATGTCAGTTTGTAGGAGGCCTTTGGCCCTCCAAGGGAAGCCAGGCTTCCAGTTTGTGGCAGCTTGCATCTGGAAGAAATGCTGTTCCGTTCGGGATTGTAGGTGGCCGAGGCCAGGTGCCCGGCAGAGGAAGTTGGGCACAAATGATGGCCTGTTTCATGAAAATTAAAGTCAGCTGCCCAGGTGCCTGATGTCAGTTTGTAGGAGGCCTTTGGCCCTCCATGGGAAGCCACGTTTAATGCTTGTGGCAGCTTGCATCTGGAAGAAATCCTGTTCCGTTCGGGATTGTAGGTGGCCATGGCCTGGTGCCCGGCAGAGGGAGTTGGGCACAAATGATGGCCTGTTTCCAGGGGTAAGTAAGATCAGCTCCACAGGTGCCTGATGTAAGTTTGTAGGAGGCCTTTAGTCCTCTAAGGTAAGCCAGGCTTCCAGCTTGTGGCAGCTTGCATCTGGATGAAATCCTGTTCCGTTCGGGATTGTAGGTGGCTGAGGCCTGATGCCCGGCAGAGGGAGTTGGGCACAAAGGATGGCCTGTTTCCAGGGGTAAGTAAAGTCAGCTGCCCAGGTGCCTGATGTCAGTTTGTAGGAGGCCTTTGGCTTTCCAATGGAAGCCAGGCTTCCAGTTTGTGGCAGCTTGCATCTGGAAGAAATCCTGTTCCGTTCGGGATTGTAGGTGGCCAGAGCAGGGTGCCCGGCTGAGGGAGTTGGGCACAAAGAATGGGCTGTTTCCAGGGGTAAGTAAAGACAGCTGCCCAGGTGCCTGATTTCAGTTTGTAGGAGGCCTTTGGCCCTCCAAGGGAAACCAGGTTTACTGCTTGTGGCAGCTTGCATCTGGAAGAAATCCTGTTCCGTTCGGGATTGTAGGTGGCCGAGGCCTGGTGCCCGGCAGAGGGAGTTGGGCACAAAGGATGGCCTGTTTCCAGGGGTAAGTAAAGTCAGCTGCCCAGGTGCCTGATGTCAGTTTGTAGGAGGCCTTTGGCCCTCCAAGGGAAGACAGGCTTCCAGTTTGTGGCAGCTTGCATCTGGAAGAAATCCTGTTCCGTTCGGGATTGTAGGTGGCCGCGGCCAGGTGCCCGGCAGAGGGAGTTGGGCACAAAGGATGGCCTGTTTCCAGGGGTAAGTAAAGTCAGCTACCCAGGTGCCTGATGTCAGTTTGTTGGAGGCCTTTGGCCCTCCAAGGGAAGCAAGTCTTCCTGTTCAAGGCAGCTTGCATCTGGAAGAAATGCTGTTCCGTTCGGGATTGTAGGTGGTCGAGCCCAGTTGCCCGGCTGAGAGAGTTGGGCACAAATGATGTCCTGTTTCCAGAAGTAACTAAAGTCAGCTGCCCAGGTGCCTGAGGTCAGTTTGTAGGAGGCCTTTGGCCCTCCATGGGAAGCCAGGCTTCCTGCTTCTGGCAGTTTGCATCAGGAAGGAATGCTGTTTCGTTCGGGATTGTAGGTGTCCGAGACCAGGTGCCCGGCAGAGGGAGTTGGGCACAAAGGATGTCCTGTTTAGAGGGCTAAGTAAAGTCAGCTGCCCACGTTCCTGATGTCAGTTTGACGGAGGCCTTTGGCCCTCCAAGGGAAGCCAGGCTTCCTGCTTGTGGCAGCTTGCATCTGGAAGAAATCCTGTTCCGTTCAGGATTGTAGGCGGCCGAGGCCTGGTGCCCGGCAGAGGGAGTGGGGAACAAAGGATGGGCTGATTCCAAGGGTAAGTAAAGTCAGCTGCCCAGGTTCCTGATGTCAGTTTGTAGGAGGCCTTTGGCCCTCCAAGGGAAGACATTCTTCCAGCTTGTGGCAGCTTGCATCTGGAAGAAATGCTGTTCCGTTCGGGATTGTAGGTGGCCGAGGCCAGGTGCCCGGCAGAGGGAGTTGGGCACAAAGGATGGGCTGTTTCCAGGGGTAAGTAAAGTCAGCTGCCCAGGTGCCTGATGTCAGTTTGTAGGAGGCCTTTGGTCCTCCAAGGGCAGCCAGGCTTCCAGTTTGTGGCAGCTTGCATCTGAACGAAATCCTGTTCCGTTCGGGATTGTAGGTGGTCGAAGCTGTGGGACCGGCAGAGGGAGTTGGGCACAAAGGATGGCCTGTTTCCAGGGGTAAGTAAAGTCAGCTGCCCAGGTGCCTGATGTCAGTTTGTAGGAGGCCTTTGGCCCTCCAAGGGAAGCTAGTCTTCCTGTTCAAGGCAGCTTGCATCTGGAAGAAATGCTGTTCCGTTCGGGATTGTAGGTGGCCGAGGCCAGTTGCCGGGCTGAGGGAGTTGGGCACAAAGGATGGCCTGTTTCCAGGGGTAAGTAAAGTCAGCTGCCCAGGTGCCTGATGTCAGTTTGTAGGAGGCCGTTGGCCCTCCAAGTGAAGCGACGTTTCCAGCTTGTGGCAGCTTGCATCTGGAAGAAATCCTGTTCCGTTCGGGATTTTAGGTGCCAGAAGCTGTGGGCCTGGCTGAGGGAGTTGGGCACAAAGGATGGCCTGTTTCCAGGGGTAAGTAAAGTCAGCTGCCCAGGTGCCTGATGTCAGTTTATAGGAGGCCTTTGGCCCTCCAGGGGAAGCAAGTCTTCCTGTTCAAGGCAGCTTGCATATGGAAGAAATGCTGTTCCGTTCGGGATTGTAGGTGGGCGAGACCTGGTGCCCGGCAGAGGGAGTTGGGCACAAAGGCTGGGCTGTTTCCAGGGGTAAGTAAAGTCAGCTGCCCAGGTGCCTGATGCCAGTTTGTAGGAGGCCTTTGGTCCTCCATGGGAAACCAGTCTTCCTGCTTGTGGCAGCTTGCATCTGGTAGAAATCCTGTTCCGTTCGGGATTGTAGGTTGCCGAGGCCAGGTGCCCGGCAGAGGGAGTTGGGCACAAAGGATGGCCTGTTTCCAGGGGTAAGTAAAGTCAGCTGCCCAGGTGCCTGATGTCAGTTTGTAGGAGGCCTTTGGCCCTCCAAGTGAAGCCGCGTTTCCAGCTTGTGGCAGCTTGCATCTGGAAGAACTCCGGTTCCGTTCGGGATTGTAGGTGGCCGAGGCCAGGTGCCCGGCACAGGGAGTTGGGCACAAAGGATGTCCTTCTTCCAGGGATAAGTAAAGTCAGCTGCCCAGGTGCCTGATGTCAGTTTGTAGGAGGCCTTTGGCCCTCCAAGGGAAGCTAGTCTTCCAGCTTGTGGCAGCATGCATCTGGAAGAAATGCTGTTCCGTTCGGGATTGTAGGTGGCCGAGGCCTGGTGCCCGGCAGAGGGAGTTGGGCACAAAGGATGTCCTGTTTATAGGGGTATGTAAAGTCAGCTGCCCACGTGCCTGATGTCAGTTTGTAGGAGGCCTTTGGCCCTCCATGGGAAGCCAGGCTTCCTGCTTGTGACAGCTTGCATCTGGAAGAAATCCTGTTCCGTTCAGGATTATAGGTGGCCGAGGCCTGGTGCCTGGCAGAGGGAGTTGGGCACAAAGGATGGGCTGTTTCCAGGGGTAAGTAAAGTCAGCTGCCCAGGTGCCTGATGTCAGTTTGTAGGAGGCCTTTGGCCCTCCAAGTGAAGCCGCGTTTCCAGCTTGTGGCAGCTTGCACCTGGAAGAACTCCGGTTCCGTTCGGGATTGTAGGTGGCCGAGGCCAGGTGCCCGGCAGAGGGAGTTGGGCACAAGGGATGTCCTTCTTCCAGGAATAAGTAAAGTCAGCTGCCCAGGTGCCTGATGTCAGTTTGTAGGAGGCCTTTGGCCCTCCAAGGGAAGCTAGTCTTCCAGCTTGTGGCAGCATGCATCTGGAAGAAATGCTGTTTCGTTCGGGATTGTAGGTGGCCGAGGCCAGGTGCCCGGCAGAGGGAGTTGGGCACAAAGGATGTCCTGTTTAGAGGGGTAAGTAAAGTCAGCTGCCCACGTGCCTGATGTCAGTTTGTAGGAGGCCTTTGGCCCTCCATGGGAAGCCAGGCTTCCTGCTTGTGGCAGCTTGCATCTGGAAGAAATCCTGTTCCGTTCAGGATTGTAGGTGGCCGAGGCCTGGTGCCTGGCAGAGGGAGTTGGGCACAAAGGATGGGCTGTTTCCAGGGGTAAGTAAAGTCAGCTGCCCAGGTGCCTGATGTCAGTTTGTAGGAGGCCTTTGGCCCTCCAAGGGAAGCTTGTCTTCCAGTTTGTGGCAGCTTGCATCTGGAAAAAATCCTGTTCCGTTCAGGATTGTAGGAGGGCGAGGCCTGGTGCCCGGCAGAGGGAGTTGGGCACAAAGGATGGGCTGTTTCCAGGGGTAAGTAAAGTCAGCTGCCCAGGTGCCTGATGTCAGTTTGTAGGAGGCCTTTGGCCCTCCATGGGAAGCCAGGTTTACTGCTTGTGGCAGCTTGCATCTGGAAGAAATCCTGTTCCGTTCGGGATTGTAGGTGGCCGAGGCCAGGTGCCCGGCAGAGGGAGTTGGGCACATATGATGGCTGGTTTCCAGGGGTAAGTAAGGTCAGCTGCCCAGGTGCGTGATGTCAGTTTGTAGGAGGCCTTTGGCCCTCCATGGGATGACAGGCTTCCAGTTTGTGGCAGCTTGCATCTGGAAGAAATCCTGTTCCGTTCAGGATTGTAGGTGGCCGAGGCCTGGTGCCCGGCAGAGGGAGTTGGGCACAAAGGATGGCCTGTTTCCAGGGGTAAGTAAAGTCAGCAGCCCAGGTGCCTGATGTCAGTTTGTAGGAGGCCTTTGGCCCTCCAAGGGAAGCTTGTCTTCCAGCTCGTGGCAGCTTGCATCTGGAAGAAATCGTGTTCCGTTCGGGATTGTAGGTGGGCGAGGCCAGGTGCCCTGCAGAGGGAGTTGGGCACAAAGGATGGGCTGTTTCCAGGGGTAAGTAAAGTCAGCTGCCCAGGTGCCTGATGTCAGTTTGTAGGAGGCCTTTGGCCCTCCAAGTGAAGCCACGTTTCCAGCATGTGGCAGCTTGCATCTGGAAGAACTCCGGTTCCGTTCGGGATTGTAGGTGGCCGAGGCCATCTGCCCGGCAGAGGGAGTTGGGCACAAGGGATGTCCTTCTTCCAGGAATAAGTAAAGTCAGCTGCCCAGGTGCCTGATGTCAGTTTTTAGGAGGCCTTTGGCCCTCCATGGGAAGCCAGGCTTCCTGCTTGTGGCAGCTTGCATCTGGAAGAAATCGTGTTCCGTTCGGGATTGTAGGGGGCCGGAGCTGGGTGCCCGGATGAGGGAGATGGACACAAAGGATGGGCTGTTTCCAGGGGTAAGTAAAGTCACCTGCCCAGGTGCCTGATGTCAGTTTGTAGGAGGCCTTTGGCCCTCCAAGTGAAGCCGCGTTTCCAGCTTGTGGCAGCCTGCACCTGGAAGAACTCCGGTTTCGTTCGGGATTGTAGGTGGCCGAGGCCATCTGCCCGGCAGAGGGAGTTGGGCACAAGGGATGTCCTTCTTCCAGGAATAAGTAAAGTCAGCTGCCCAGGTGCCTGATGTCAGTTTGTAGGAGGCCTTTCGCCCTCCAAGAGAAGCTAGTCTTCCACCTTGTGGCAGCATGCATCTGGAAGAAATGCTTTTTCGTTCCGGATTGTAGGTGGCCGAGGCCAGGTGCCCGGCAGAGGGAGTTGGTCACAAAGGATGTCCTGTTTAGAGGGGTAAGTAAAGTCAGCTGCCCACGTGCCTGATGTCAGTTTGTAGGAGGCCTTTGGCCCTCCATGGGAAGCCAGGCTTCCTGCTTGTGGCAGCTTGCATCTGGAAGAAATCCTGTTCCGTTCAGAATTGTAGGTGGCCGCGGCCTGGTGCCTGGCAGAGGGAGTTGGGCACAAAGGATGGGCTGTTTCCAGGGGTAAGTAAAGTCAGCTGCCCAGGTGCCTGATGTCAGTTTGTAGGAGGCCTTTGGCCCTCCAAGGGAAGCTTGTCTTCCAGTTTGTGGCAGCTTGCATCTGGAAAAAATCCTGTTCCGTTCAGGATTGTAGGAGGGCGAGGCCTGGTGCCCGGCAGAGGGAGTTGGGCACAAAGGATGGGCTATTTCCAGGGGTAAGTAAAGTCAGCTGCCCAGGTGCCTGATGTCAGTTTGTAGGAGGCCTTTGGCCCTCCATGGGAAGCCAGGTTTACTGCTTGTTGCAGCTTGCATCTGGAAGAAATCCTGTTCCGTTCGGGATTGTAGGTGGCCGAGGCCAGGTGCCCGGCAGAGGGAGTTGGGCACATATGATGGCTGGTTTCCAGGGGTAAGTAAGGTCAGCTGCCCAGGTGCCTGATGTCAGTTTGTAGGAGGCCTTTGGCCCTCCATGGGATGACAGGCTTCCAGTTTGTGGCAGCTTGCATCTGGAAGAAATCCTGTTCCGTTCAGGATTGTAGGTGGCCGAGGCCTGGTGCCCGGCAGAGGGAGTTGGGCACAAAGGATGGGCTGTTTCCAGGGGTAAGTAAAGTCAGCAGCCCAGGTGCCTGATGTCAGTTTGTAGGAGGCCTTTGGCCCCCCAAGTGAAGCCACATTTCCAGCTTGTGGCAGCTTGCATCTGGAAGAACTCCGGTTCCGTTCGGGATTGTAGGTGGCCGAGGCCATCTGCCCGGCAGAGGGAGTTGGGCACAAAGGATGTCTTGTTTCCAGGGGTAAGTAAAGTCATCTGCCCAGGTGCCTGATGTCAGTTTTTAGGAGGCCTTTGGCCCTCCATGGGAAGCCAGGCTTCCTGCTTGTGGCAGCTTGCATCTGGAAGAAATCGTGTTCCGTTCGGGATTGTAGGGGGCCGGAGCTGGGTGCCCGGATGAGGGAGTTGGACACAAAGGATGGGCTTTTTCCAGGGGTAAGTAAAGTCAGCTGCCCAGGTGCCTGATGTCAGTTTGCAGGTGGCTATTGGTCCTCCATGGAAAGCCCGGCTTCCAGCTTGTGGCAGCTTGCATCGGGAAGTAATACTGATCTGTTCGGGATTGCAGGTGGCCGAGGCCTGGTGCCCGGCAGAGGGAGTTGGGCACAAAGAATGGCCTGTTTCCAGGGGTAAGTAAAGTCAGCTGCCCAGGTGCCTGATGTCAGTTTGTAGGAGGCCTTTGGCCCTCCAAGGGAAGCTTGTCTTCCAGTTTGTGGCAGCTTGCATCTGGAAGCAATCCTGTTCCGTCCGGGATTGTAGGTGGGCGAGACCTGGTGCCCGGCAGAGGGAGTTGGGCACAAAGGATGGGCTGTTTCCAGGGGTAAGTAAAGTCAGCAGCCCAGTTGCCTGATGCCAGTTTGTAGGAGGCCTTTGGTCATCCATGGGAAACCAGTCTTCCTGCTTGTGGCAGCTTGCATCTGGAAGAAATCCTGTTCCGTTCGGGATTGTAGGTGGCCGAGGCCAGGTGCCCGGCAGAGGGAGTTGGGCACAAAGGATGTCCTGTTTCCAGGGGTAAGTAAAGTCAGCTGCCCAGGTGCCTGATGTCAGTTTGTAGGAGGCCTTTGGCCCTCCAAGTGAAGCCGCGTTTCCAGCTTGTGGCAGCTTGCATCTGGAAGAACTCCGGTTCCGTTCAGGATTGTAGGTGGCCGAGGCCAGGTGCCCGGCAGAGGGAGTTGGGCGCAAAGGATGTCCTTTTTCCAGGGATAAGTAAAGTCAGCTGCCCAGGTGCCTGATGTCAGTTTGTAGGAGGCCTTTGGCCCTCCATGGGAAGCTCGTCTTCCTGTTTAAGGCAGCTTGCATCTGGAAGAAATCCTGTTACGTTCAGGATTGTAGGTTGCCGGATCAGGGTGCCCGGCAGAGGGTGTTGGGCACAAATGATGGCCTGTTTCCAGGGGTAAGTAAAGTCAGCTGCCCAGGTGCCTGATGTCAGTTTGTAGGAGGCCTTTGGCCCTCCAAGGGAAGCCTGTCTTCCAGTTTGTGGCAGCTTGCATCTGGAAGAACTCCGGTTCCGTTCGGGATTGTTGGTGGCCGAGGCCATCTGCCCTGCAGAGGGAGTTGGGCACAAAGGATGGGCTGTTTCCAGGGGTAAGTAAAGTCAGCTGCCCAGGTGCCTGATGTCAGTTTGTAGGAGGCCTTTGGCCCTCCAAGTGAAGCCGCGTTTCCAGCTTGTGGCAGCTTGCACCTGGAAGAACTCCGGTTCCGTTCGGGATTGTAGGTGGCCGAGGCCATCTGCCCGGCAGAGGGAGTTGGGCACAAGCGATGTCCTTCTTCCAGGAATAAGTAAAGTCAGCTGCCCAGGTGCCTGATGTCAGTTTGTAGGAGGCCTTTGGCCCTCCAAGGGAAGCTAGTCTTCCAGCTTGTGGCAGCATGCATCTGGAAGAAATGCTGTTTCGTTCGGGATTGTAGGTGGCCGAGGCCAGGTGCCCGGCAGATGGAGTTGGGCACAAAGGATGTCCTGTTTAGAGGGGTAAGTAAAGTCAGCTGCCCACGTGCCTGATGTCAGTTTGTAGGAGGCCTTTGGCCCTCCATGGGAATTCAGGCTTCCTGCTTGTGGCAGCTTGCATCTGGAAGAAATCCTGTTCCGTTCAGGATTGTAGGTGGCCGAGGCCTGGTGCCTGGCAGAGGGAGTTGGGCACAAAGGATGGCCTGTTTCCAGGGGTAAGTAAAGTCAGCTGCCCAGGTGCCTGATGTCAGTTTGTAGGAGGCCTTTGTCCCTCCAAGGGAAGCTTGTCTTCCAGTTTGTGGCACCTTGCATCTGTAAGAAATCCTGTTCCGTTCGGGATTGTAGGTGGGCGAGGCCTGGTGCTTGGCAGAGGGAGTTGGGCACAAAGGACGGGCTGTTTCCAGGGGTAAGTTAAGTCAGCTGCCCAAATGTCTGATGTCAGTTTATAGGAGGCCTTTGGCCCTCCAAGGGAAGCTAGTCTTCCTGTTAAAGGCAGCTTGCATCTGGAAGAAATCCTGTTCCGTTCAGGATTGTAGGTGGCCGAGGCCAGGTGCCCGGCAGAGGGAGTTGGGCACAAAGGATGGGCTGTTTCCAGGGGTAAGTAAAGTCAGCTGCCCAGGTGCCTGATGTCAGTTTCTAGGAGGCCTTTGGCCCTCCATGGGAAGCCAGGTTTACTGCTTGTGGCAGCTTGCATCTGGAAGAAATCCTGTTCCGTTCGGGATTGTAGGTGGCCGAGGCCAGGTGCCCGGCAGAGGGAGTTGGGCACATATGATGGCTGGTTTCCAGGGGTAAGTAAGGTCAGCTGCCCAGGTGCCTGATGTCAGTTTGTAGGAGGCCTTTGGCCCTCCATGGGATGACAGGCTTCCAGTTTGTGGCAGCTTGCATCTGGAAGAAATCCTGTTCCGTTCAGGATTGTAGGTGGCCGAGGCCTGGTGCCCGGCAGAGGGAGTTGGGCACAAAGGATGGGCTGTTTTCAGGGGTAAGTAAAGTCAGCTGCCCAGGTGCCTGATGTCAGTTTGTAGGAGGCCTTTGGCCCTCCAAGGGAAGCTCGTCTTCCTGTTTAGGGCAGCTTGCATCTGGAAGAAATCCTGTTCCGTTCGGGATTGTAGGTTGCCGGAGCAAGGTGCCCGGCAGAGGGTGTTGGGCACAAATGATGGCCTGTTTCCAGGGGTAAGTAAAGTCAGCTGCCCAGGTGCCTGATGTCAGTTTGTAGGAGGCCTTTGGCCCTCCAAGGGAAGCCTGTCTTCCAGTTTGTGGCAGCTTGCATCTGGAAGAACTCCGGTTCCGTTCGGGATTGTAGGTGGCCGAGGCCATCTGCCCGGCAGAGGGAGTTGGGCACAAAGGATGTCCTGTTTCCAGGGGTAAGTAAAGTCATCTGCCCAGGTGCCTGATGTCAGTTTTTAGAAGGCCTTTGGCCCTCCATGGGAAGCCAGGCTTCCTGCTTGTGGCAGCTTGCATCTGGAAGAAATCGTGTTCCGTTCGGGATTGTAGGGGGCCGGAGCTGGGTGCCCGGATGAGGGAGTTGGACACAAAGGATGGGCTGTTTCCAGGGGTAAGTAAAGTCAGCTTCCCAGGTGCCTGATGTCAGTTTGCAGGTGGCTATTGGTCCTCCATGGAAAGCCCGGCTTCCAGCTTGTGGCAGCTTGCATCGGGAAGTAATACCGATCTGTTCGGGATTGCAGGTGGCCGAGGCCTGGTGCCCGGCAGAGGGAGTTGGGCACAAAGGATGGCCTGTTTCCAGGGGTAAGTAAAGTCAGCTGCCCAGGTGCCTGATGTCAGTTTGTAGGAGGCCTTTGGCCCTCCAAGGGAAGCTTGTCTTCCAGTTTGTGGCAGCTTGCATCTGGAAGCAATCCTGTTCCGTTCGGGATTGTAGGTGGCCGAGGCCAGGTGCCCGGCAGAGGGAGTTGGGCACAAAGGATGGCCTGTTTCCAGGGGTAAGTAAAGTAAGCTGCCCAGGTGCCTGATGTCAGTTTGTAGGAGGCCTTTGTCCCTCCAAGTGAATCCGCGTTTCCAGCTTGTGGCAGCTTGCATCTGGAAGAACTCCTGTTCCGTTCGGGATTGTAGGTGGCCAAAGCTGTGGGCCCGGCAGAGGGAGTTGGGCACAAATGATGGCCTGTTTCCAGGGGTAAGTAAAGTCAGCTGCCCAGGTGCCTGATGTCAGTTTGTAGGAGGCCTTTGGCCCTCCAAGGGAAGCTTGTCTTCCTGTTCAAGGCAGTTTGAATCGGGAAGAAATCCTGTTCCGTTCGGGATTGTAGGTGGCCGGAGCTGGGTGCCCAGCTGAGGGAGTTAGGCACAAAGGATGGCCAGTTTCCAGGGGTAAGTAAAGTCAGCTGCCCAGGTGCCTGATGTCAGTTTGTAGGAGGCCTTTGGCCCTCCAAGTGAAGCTAGTCTTCCAGCTTGTGGCAGCTTGCATCTAGAAGAAATCCTGTTCCGTTCGGGATTGTAGGTGGCCGAGGCCAGGTGCCCGGCAGAGGGAGTTGGGCACAAAGGATGGGCTGTTTCCAGGGGTAAGTAAAGTCAGCTGCCCAGGTGCCTGATGTCAGTTTCTAGGAGGCCTTTGGCCCTCCATGGGAAGCCAGGTTTACTGCTTGTGGCAGCTTGCATCTGGAAGAAATCCTGTTCCGTTCGGGATTGTAGGTGGCCGAGGCCAGGTGCCCGGCAGAGGGAGTTGGGCACATATGATGGCTGGTTTCCAGGGGTAAGTAAGGTCAGCTGCCCAGGTGCCTGATGTCAGTTTGTAGGAGGCCTTTGGCCCTCCATGGGATGACAGGCTTCCAGTTTGTGGCAGCTTGCATCTGGAAGAAATCCTGTTCCATTCAGGATTGAAGGTGGCCGAGGCCTGGTGCCCGGCAGAGGGAGTTGGGCACAAAGGATGGGCTGTTTTCAGGGGTAAGTAAAGTCAGCTGCCCAGGTGCCTGATGTCAGTTTGTAGGAGGCCTTTGGCCCCCCAAGTGAAGCCACGTTTCCAGCTTGTGGCAGCTTGCATCTGGAAGAACTCCGGTTCCGTTCGGGATTGTAGGTGGCCGAGGCCATCTGCCCCACAAGAGGGAGTTGGGCACAAAGGATGTCTTGTTTCCAGGGGTAAGTAAAGTCATCTGCCCAGGTGCCTGATGTCAGTTTTTAGGAGGCCTTTGGCCCTCCATGGGAAGCCAGGCTTCCTGCTTGTGGCAGCTTGCATCTGGAAGAAATCGTGTTCCGTTCGGGATTGTAGGGGGCCGGAGCTGGGTGCCCGGATGAGGGAGTTGGACACAAAGGATGGGCTGTTTCCAGGGGTAAGTAAAGTCAGCTGCCCAGGTGCCTGATGTCAGTTTGCAGGTGGCTATTGGTCCTCCATGGAAAGCCCGGCTTCCAGCTTGTGGCAGCTTGCATCGGGAAGTAATACTGATCTGTTCGGGATTGCAGGTGGCCGAGGCCTGGTGCCCGGCAGAGGGAGTTGGGCACAAAGGATGGCCTGTTTCCAGGGGTAAGTAAAGTCAGCTGCCCAGGTGCCTGATGTCAGTTTGTAGGAGGCCTTTGGCCCTCCAAGGGAAGCTTGTCTTCCAGTTTGTGGCAGCTTGCATCTGGAAGCAATCCTGTTCCGTTCGGGATTGTAGGTGGGCGAGACCTGGTGCCCGGCAGAGGGAGTTGGGCACAAAGGATGGGCTGTTTCCAGGGGTAAGTAAAGTCAGCTGCCCAGGTGCCTGATGTCAGTTTGTAGGAGGCCTTTGGTCCTCCATGGGAAACCAGTCTTCCTGCTTGTGGCAGCTTGCATCTGGAAGAAATCCTGTTCCGTTCGGGATTGTAGGTGGCCGAGGCCAGGTGCCCGGCAGAGGGAGTTGGGCACAAAGGATGGCCTGTTTCCAGGGGTAAGTAAAGTCAGCTGCCCAGGTGCCTGATGTCAGTTTGTAGGAGGCCTTTGGCCCTCCAAGTGAAGCCGCGTTTCCAGCTTGTGGCAGCTTGCATCTGGAAGAACTCCGGTTCCGTTCGGGATTGTAGGTGGCCGAGGCCAGGTGCCCGGCAGAGGGAGTTGGGCACAAAGGATGGCCTGTTTCCAGGGGTAAGTAAAGTCAGCTGCCCAGGTGCCTGATGTCAGTTTGTAGGAGGCCTTTGGCCCTCCAAGGGAAGCTCGTCTTCCTGTTTAGGGCAGCTTGCATCTGGAAGAAATCCTGTTCCGTTCGGGATTGTAGGTTGCCGGAGCAGGGTGCCCGGCAGAGGGTGTTGGGCACAAATGATGGCCTGTTTCCAGGGGTAAGTAAAGTCAGCTGCCCAGGTGCCTGATGTCAGTTTGTAGGAGGCCTTTGGCCCTCCAAGGGAAGCCTGTCTTCCAGTTTGTGGCAGCTTGCATCTGGAAGAACTCCGGTTCCGTTCGGGATTGTAGGTGGCCGAGGCCATCTGCCCGGCAGAGGGAGTTGGGCACAAAGGATGTCCTGTTTCCAGGGGTAAGTAAAGTCATCTGCCCAGGTGCCTGATGTCAGTTTTTAGAAGGCCTTTGGCCCTCCATGGGAAGCCAGGCTTCCTGCTTGTGGCAGCTTGCATCTGGAAGAAATCGTGTTCCGTTCGGGATTGTAGGGGGCCGGAGCTGGGTGCCCGGATGAGGGAGTTGGAAACAAAGGATGGGCTGTTTCCAGGGGTAAGTAAAGTCAGCTGCCCAGGTGCCTGATGTCAGTTTGCAGGTGGCTATTGGTCCTCCATGGAAAGCCCGGCTTCCAGCTTGTGGCAGCTTGCATCGGGAAGTAATACTGATCTGTTCGGGATTGCAGGTGGCCGAGGCCTGGTGCCCGGCAGAGGGAGTTGGGCACAAAGGATGGCCTGTTTCCAGGGGTAAGTAAAGTCAGCTGCCCACGTGCCTGATGTCAGTTTGTAGGAGGCCTTTGGCCCTCCAAGGGAAGCTTGTCTTCCAGTTTGTGGCAGCTTGCATCTGGAAGCAATCCTGTTCCGTTCGGGATTGTAGGTGGGCGAGACCTGGTGCCCGGCAGAGGGAGTTGGGCACAAAGGATGGGCTGTTTCCAGGGCTAAGTAAAGTCAGCTGCCCAGGTGCCTGATGTCAGTTTGTAGGAGGCCTTTGGTCCTCCATGGGAAACCAGTCTTCCTGCTTGTGGCAGCTTGCATCTGGAAGAAATCCTGTTCCGTTCGGGATTGTAGGTGGCCGAGGCCAGGTGCCCGGCAGAGGGAGTTGGGCACAAAGGATGGCCTGTTTCCAGGGGTAAGTAAAGTAAGCTGCCCAGGTGCCTGATGTCAGTTTGTAGGAGGCCTTTGTCCCTCCAAGTGAAGCCGCGTTTCCAGCTTGTGGCAGCTTGCATCTGGAAGAACTCCTGTTCCGTTCGGGATTGTAGGTGGCCAAAGCTGTGGGCCCGGCAGAGGGAGTTGGGCACAAATGATGGCCTGTTTCCAGGGGTAAGTAAAGTCAGCTGCCCAGGTGCCTGATGTCAGTTTGTAGGAGGCCTTTGGCCCTCCAAGGGAAGCTTGTCTTCCTGTTCAAGGCAGTTTGAATCGGGAAGAAATCCTGTTCCGTTCGGGATTGTAGGTGGCCGGAGCTGGGTGCCCAGCTGAGGGAGTTAGGCACAAAGGATGGCCAGTTTCCAGGGGTAAGTAAAGTCAGCTGCCCAGGTGCCTGATGTCAGTTTGTAGGAGGCCTTTGGCCCTCCAAGGGAAGCTAGTCTTCCAGCTTGTGGCAGCTTGCATCTAGAAGAAATGCTATTTCGTTCGGGATTGTAGGTGGCCGAGGCCAGGTGCCCGGCAGAGGGAGTTGGGCACAAAGGATGGCCTGTTTAGAGGGGTAAGTAAAGTCAGCTGCCCAGGTGCCTGATGTCAGTTTGTAGGAGGCCTTTGGCCCTCCAAGGGAAGCTAGTCTTCCAGCTTGTGGCAGCTTCCATCTGGAAGAACTCTGGTTCCGTTCGGGATTTTAGGTGCCAGAAGCTGTGGGCCTGGCTGAGGGAGTTGGGCACAAAGGATGGCCTGTTTCCAGGGGTAAGTAAAGTCAGCTGCCCAGGTGCCTGATGTCAGTTTGTAGGAGGCCTTTGACCCTCCAAGAGAAGCCAGGCTTCCTGCTTGTGGCAGCTTGCATCTGGAAGAAATGCTGTTCCGTTCGGGATTGTAGGTGGCCGGAGCAGGGTGCCCGGCAGAGGAAGTTGGGCACAAAAGATGGGCTGTTTCCAGGGGTAAGTAAAGTCAGCTGCCCAGGTGCCTGATGTCTGTTTATAGGAGGCCTTTGGCCCTCCATGGGAAGCCTGGTTTCCTGCTTGTGGCAGCTTGCATCTGGAAGAAATCCTGTTACGTTCGGGATTGTAGGTGGCCGAAGCCTGGTGCCTGGCAGAGGGAGTTGGGCACAAAGGATGGCCTGTTTCCAGGGGTAAGTAAAGTCAGCTGCCCAGGTGCCTGATGTCAGTTTGTAGGAGGCATTTGGCCCTCCAAGGGAAGACAGGCTTCCAGTTTGTGGCAGCTTGCATCTGGAAGAAATCCTGTTCCGTTCGGGATTGTAGGTGGCCGAGGCCAGGTGCCCGGCAGAGGGAGTTGGGCACAAATGATGGACTGTTACTTTAGGAAAGTAAAGTCAGCTGCCCAGGTGCCTGATGTCAGTTTGTTGGAGGCCTTTGGCCCTCCAAGTGAAGCCACATTTCCAGCTTGTGGCACCTTGCATCTGGAAGAACTCCTGTTCCGTTCTCGATTGTAGGTGGCCAAAGCTGTGGGCCCGGCAGAGGGAGTTAGGCACAAAGGATGGCCTGTTTCCAGGGGTAAGTAAAGTCAGCTGCCCAGGTGCCTGATGTCAGTTAGTAGGAGGCCTTTGGCCCTCCAAGGGAAGCTTGTCTTCCTGTTCAAGGCACTTTGCATCTGGAAGAAATCCTGTTTCGTTCGGGATTGTAGGTGGCCGGAGCTGGGTGCCCAGCTGACGGAGTTAGGCACAAAGGATGGGCTGTTTCCAGGGGTAAGTAAAGTCAGCTGCCCAGGTGCCTGATGTCAGTTTGTAGGAGGCCTTTGGACCTCCATGGGAAGCCACGCTTCCTGCTTGTGGAAGCTTGCATCTGGAAGAAATCATTTTACGTTCGGGATTGTAGGTGGCCAAGGCCTGGTGCCCGGCAGAGGGAGTTGGGCACAAATGATGGCCTGTTTCCAGGGGTAAGTAAAGTCAGCTGCCCAGGTGCCTGATGTCAGTTTGTAGGAGGCCTTTGGCCCTCCATGGGAAGCCAGGCTTCCAGTTTGTGGCAGCTTGCATCTGAAAGAAATCCTGTTCCGTTCGGGATTGTAGGTGGCCGAGGCCAGGTGCCCAGCAGATGGAGTTGGGCACAAATGATGGCATATTTCATGAGGATAGTAATGTCAGCTGCCCAAGTGCCTGATGTCAGTTTGTAGGAGGCCTTTGGTCCTCCATGGGAAACCAGGCTTCCAGCTAGTGGCAGCTTGCTTCGGGAAGAAATCCTGTTCCGTTCGGGATTGTAGGTGGCCGAGGCCTGGTGCCCGGCAAAGGGAGTTGGGCACAAAGGATGGCCTGCTTCCAGGGGTTAGTAAAGTCAGCTGTCCTGGCGCCTGATGTCAGTTTGTAGTAGGCCTTTGGCCCTCCAAGTGAAGCCACGTTTCCAGCTTGTGGCAGCTTACATCTGGAAGAACTCCTGTTCCGTTCGGGATTGTAGGTGGCCGAGTCCAGGTGCCCGGCAGAGGGAGTTGGGCACAAATGATGGCCTGTTTCATGAGGAAAGTAAAGTCAGCAGCCCAGGTGCCTGATGTCAGTTTGTAGGAGGCCTTTGGCCCTCCAAGGGAAGCCATTATTCCAGCTTTTGGCAGCTTGCATCTGGAAGAAATGCTGTTCCGTTCGGGATTGTAGGTGGCCGAGGCCAGGTGCCCGGCAGAGGGAGTTGGGCACAAAGGATGACCTGTTTCCAGGGGTAAGTAAAGTCAGGTGCCCAGGTGCCTGATGTCAGTTTGTAGGAGGCCTTTGGCCCTCCATGGGAAGCCAGGCTTCCAGTTTGTGGCAGCTTGCATCTGAAAGAAATCCTGTTCCGTTCGGGATTGTAGGTGGCCGAGGCCAGGTGCCCAGCAGAGGGAGTTGGGCACAAATGATGGCATATTTCATGAGGAAAGTAATGTTAGCTGCCCAAGTGCCTGATGTCAGTTTGTAGGAGGCCTTTGGTCCTCCATGGGAAGCCAGGCTTCCAGCTAGTGGCAGCTTGCTTCGGGAAGAAATCCTGTTCCGTTCGGGATTGTAGGTGGCCGAGGCCAGGTGCCCGGCAAAGGGAGTTGGGCACAAAGGATGGCCTGTTTCCAGGGGTTAGTAAAGTCAGCTGCCCTGGCGCCTGATGTCAGTTTGTAGGAGGCCTTTGGCCCTCCAAGTGAAGCCACGTTTCCAGCTTGTGGCAGCTTACATCTGGAAGAACTCCTGTTCCGTTCGGGATTGTAGGTGGCCGAGGCCAGGTGCCCGGCAGAGCGAGTTGGGCACAAAGGATGGCCTGTTTCCAGGGGTAAGTAAAGTCAGCTGCCCAGGTGCCTGATGTCAGTTTGTAGGAGGCCTTTGGCCCTCCAAGGGAAGCCAGGCTTCCTGCTTGTAGCAGCTTGCATCTGGAAGAAATGCTGTTCCGTTCGGGATTGTAGGTGGCCGGAGCAGGGTGCCCGGCTGAGGCAGATGGACACAAAGGATGGGCTGTTTCCAGGGGTAAGTAAGGTCAGCTGCCCAGGTGCCTGATGTCAGTTTGTAGGAGGCCTTTGGCCCTCCATGGGAAGCCAGGTTTCCTGCTTGTGGCAGCTTGCATCTTAAAGAAATCCTATTCTGTTCGGGATTGTAGGTGGCCGAGGCCTGGTGCCCGGCAGAGGGAGTTGGGCACAAAGGATGGCCTGTTTCCAGGGGTAAGTAAAGTCAGCTGCCCAGGTGCCTGATGTCAGTTTGTAGGAGGCCTTTGGCCCTCCAAGGGAAGCCAGGCTTCCAGTTTGTGGCAGCTTGCATCTGGAAGAAATGCTGTTCCGTTCGGGATTGTAGGTGGCCGAGGCCAGGTGCCCGGCAGAGGAAGTTGGGCACAAATGATGGCCTGTTTCATGAAAAAAGTAAAGTCAGCTGCCCAGGTGCCTGATGTCAGTTTGTAGGAGGCCTTTGGCCCTCCATGGGAAGCCACGTTTAATGCTTGTGGCAGCTTGCATCTGGAAGAAATCCTGTTCCGTTCGGGATTGTAGGTGGCCATGGCCTGGTGCCCGGCAGAGGGAGTTGGGCACAAATGATGGCCTGTTTCCAGGGGTAAGTAAGATCAGCTCCACAGGTGCCTGATGTAAGTTTGTAGGAGGCCTTTAGTCCTCTAAGGTAAGCCAGGCTTCCAGCTTGTGGCAGCTTGCATCTGGATGAAATCCTGTTCCGTTCGGGATTGTAGGTGGCTGAGGCCTGATGCCCGGCAGAGGGAGTTGGGCACAAAGGATGGCCTGTTTCCAGGGGTAAGTAAAGTCAGCTGCCCAGGTGCCTGATGTCAGTTTGTAGGAGGCCTTTGGCTTTCCAATGGAAGCCAGGCTTCCAGTTTGTGGCAGCTTGCATCTGGAAGAAATCCTGTTCCGTTCGGGATTGTAGGTGGCCAGAGCAGGGTGCCCGGCTGAGGGAGTTGGGCACAAAGAATGGGCTGTTTCCAGGGGTAAGTAAAGACAGCTGCCCAGGTGCCTGATTTCAGTTTGTAGGAGGCCTTTGGCCCTCCAAGGGAAACCAGGTTTACTGCTTGTGGCAGCTTGCATCTGGAAGAAATCCTGTTCCGTTCGGGATTGTAGGTGGCCGAGGCCTGGTGCCCGGCAGAGGGAGTTGGGCACAAAGGATGGCCTGTTTCCAGGGGTAAGTAAAGTCAGCTGCCCAGGTGCCTGATGTCAGTTTGTAGGAGGCCTTTGGCCCTCCAAGGGAAGACAGGCTTCCAGTTTGTGGCAGCTTGCATCTGGAAGAAATCCTGTTCCGTTCGGGATTGTAGGTGGCCGCGGCCAGGTGCCCGGCAGAGGGAGTTGGGCACAAAGGATGGCCTGTTTCCAGGGGTAAGTAAAGTCAGCTACCCAGGTGCCTGATGTCAGTTTGTTGGAGGCCTTTGGCCCTCCAAGGGAAGCAAGTCTTCCTGTTCAAGGCAGCTTGCATCTGGAAGAAATGCTGTTCCGTTCGGGATTGTAGGTGGTCGAGCCCAGTTGCCCGGCTGAGAGAGTTGGGCACAAATGATGTCCTGTTTCCAGAAGTAACTAAAGTCAGCTGCCCAGGTGCCTGAGGTCAGTTTGTAGGAGGCCTTTGGCCCTCCATGGGAAGCCAGGCTTCCTGCTTCTGGCAGTTTGCATCAGGAAGGAATGCTGTTTCGTTCGGGATTGTAGGTGTCCGAGACCAGGTGCCCGGCAGAGGGAGTTGGGCACAAAGGATGTCCTGTTTAGAGGGCTAAGTAAAGTCAGCTGCCCACGTTCCTGATGTCAGTTTGACGGAGGCCTTTGGCCCTCCAAGGGAAGCCAGGCTTCCTGCTTGTGGCAGCTTGCATCTGGAAGAAATCCTGTTCCGTTCAGGATTGTAGGCGGCCGAGGCCTGGTGCCCGGCAGAGGGAGTGGGGAACAAAGGATGGGCTGATTCCAAGGGTAAGTAAAGTCAGCTGCCCAGGTTCCTGATGTCAGTTTGTAGGAGGCCTTTGGCCCTCCAAGGGAAGACATTCTTCCAGCTTGTGGCAGCTTGCATCTGGAAGAAATGCTGTTCCGTTCGGGATTGTAGGTGGCCGAGGCCAGGTGCCCGGCAGAGGGAGTTGGGCACAAAGGATGGGCTGTTTCCAGGGGTAAGTAAAGTCAGCTGCCCAGGTGCCTGATGTCAGTTTGTAGGAGGCCTTTGGTCCTCCAAGGGCAGCCAGGCTTCCAGTTTGTGGCAGCTTGCATCTGAACGAAATCCTGTTCCGTTCGGGATTGTAGGTGGTCGAAGCTGTGGGACCGGCAGAGGGAGTTGGGCACAAAGGATGGCCTGTTTCCAGGGGTAAGTAAAGTCAGCTGCCCAGGTGCCTGATGTCAGTTTGTAGGAGGCCTTTGGCCCTCCAAGTGAAGCGACATTTCCAGCTTGCGGCAGCTTGCATCTGGAAGAACTCCTGTTCCGTTTAGGATTGTACGTGGCCGAGGCCAGGTGCCCGGCAGAGGGAGTTGGGCAAAAAGGATGGTCTGTTTCCAGGGATAAGTAAAGTCAGCTGCCCAGGTGCCTGATGTCAGTTTGTAGGAGGCCTTTGGCCCTCCAAGGGAAGCTAGTCTTCCTGTTCAAGGCAGCTTGCATCTGGAAGAAATGCTGTTCCGTTCGGGATTGTAGGTGGCCGAGGCCAGTTGCCGGGCTGAGGGAGTTGGGCACAAAGGATGGCCTGTTTCCAGGGGTAAGTAAAGTCAGCTGCCCAGGTGCCTGATGTCAGTTTGTAGGAGGCCGTTGGCCCTCCAAGTGAAGCGACGTTTCCAGCTTGTGGCAGCTTGCATCTGGAAGAAATCCTGTTCCGTTCGGGATTTTAGGTGCCAGAAGCTGTGGGCCTGGCTGAGGGAGTTGGGCACAAAGGATGGCCTGTTTCCAGGGGTAAGTAAAGTCAGCTGCCCAGGTGCCTGATGTCAGTTTATAGGAGGCCTTTGGCCCTCCAGGGGAAGCAAGTCTTCCTGTTCAAGGCAGCTTGCATATGGAAGAAATGCTGTTCCGTTCGGGATTGTAGGTGGGCGAGACCTGGTGCCCGGCAGAGGGAGTTGGGCACAAAGGCTGGGCTGTTTCCAGGGGTAAGTAAAGTCAGCTGCCCAGGTGCCTGATGCCAGTTTGTAGGAGGCCTTTGGTCCTCCATGGGAAACCAGTCTTCCTGCTTGTGGCAGCTTGCATCTGGTAGAAATCCTGTTCCGTTCGGGATTGTAGGTTGCCGAGGCCAGGTGCCCGGCAGAGGGAGTTGGGCACAAAGGATGGCCTGTTTCCAGGGGTAAGTAAAGTCAGCTGCCCAGGTGCCTGATGTCAGTTTGTAGGAGGCCTTTGGCCCTCCAAGTGAAGCCGCGTTTCCAGCTTGTGGCAGCTTGCATCTGGAAGAACTCCGGTTCCGTTCGGGATTGTAGGTGGCCGAGGCCAGGTGCCCGGCACAGGGAGTTGGGCACAAAGGATGTCCTTCTTCCAGGGATAAGTAAAGTCAGCTGCCCAGGTGCCTGATGTCAGTTTGTAGGAGGCCTTTGGCCCTCCAAGGGAAGCTAGTCTTCCAGCTTGTGGCAGCATGCATCTGGAAGAAATGCTGTTCCGTTCGGGATTGTAGGTGGCCGAGGCCTGGTGCCCGGCAGAGGGAGTTGGGCACAAAGGATGTCCTGTTTATAGGGGTATGTAAAGTCAGCTGCCCACGTGCCTGATGTCAGTTTGTAGGAGGCCTTTGGCCCTCCATGGGGAAGCCAGGCTTCCTGCTTGTGACAGCTTGCATCTGGAAGAAATCCTGTTCCGTTCAGGATTATAGGTGGCCGAGGCCTGGTGCCTGGCAGAGGGAGTTGGGCACAAAGGATGGGCTGTTTCCAGGGGTAAGTAAAGTCAGCTGCCCAGGTGCCTGATGTCAGTTTGTAGGAGGCCTTTGGCCCTCCAAGTGAAGCCGCGTTTCAGCTTGTGGCAGCTTGCACCTGGGAAGAACTCCGGTTCCCGTTCGGGATTGTAGGTGGGCCGAGGCCAGGTGCCCGGCAGAGGGAGTTGGGCACAAGGGGATGTCCTTCTTCCAGGAATAAGTAAAGTCAGCTGCCCAGGTGCCTGATGTCAGTTTGTAGGAGGGCCTTTGGCCCTCCAAGGGAAGCTAGTCTTCACAGCTTGTGGCAGCATGCATCTGGAAGAAATGCTGTTTCGTTCGGGATTGTAGGTGGCCGAGGCCAGGTGCCCGGCAGAGGGAGTTGGGCACAAAGGATGTCCTGTTTAGAGGGGTAAGTAAAGTCAGCTGCCCACGTGCCTGATGTCAGTTTGTAGGAGCCTTTGGCCCTCCATGGGAAGCCAGGCTTCCTGCTTGTGGCAGCTTGCATCTGGAAGAAATCCTGTTCCGTTCAGGATTGTAGGTGGCCGAGGCCTGGTGCCTGGCAGAGGGAGTTGGGCACAAAGGATGGGCTGTTTCCAGGGGTAAGTAAAGTCAGCTGCCCAGGTGCCTGGATGTCAGTTTGTAGGAGGCCTTTGGCCCTCCAAGGGAAGCTTGTCTTCCAGTTTGTGGCAGCTTGCATCTGGAAAAAATCCTGTTCCGTTCAGGATTGTAGGAGGGCGAGGCCTGGTGCCCGGCAGAGGGAGTTGGGCACAAAGGATGGGCTGTTTCCAGGGGTAAGTAAAGTCAGCTGCCCAGGTGCCTGATGTCAGTTTGTAGGAGGCCTTTGGCCCTCCATGGGAAGCCAGGGTTTACTGCTTGTGGCAGCTTGCATCTGGAAGAAATCCTGTTCCGTTCGGGATTGTAGGTGGCCGAGGCCAGGTGCCCGGCAGAGGGAGTTGGGCACATATGATGGCTGGTTTCCAGGGGTAAGTAAGGTCAGCTGCCCAGGTGCCTGATGTCAGTTTGTAGGAGGCCTTTGGCCCTCCATGGGATGACAGGCTTCCAGTTTGTGGCAGCTTGCATCTGGAAGAAATCCTGTTCCGTTCAGGATTGTAGGTGGCCGAGGCCTGGTGCCCGGCAGAGGGAGTTGGGCACAAAGGATGGCCTGTTTCCAGGGGTAAGTAAAGTCAGCAGCCCAGGTGCCTGATGTCAGTTTGTAGGAGGCCTTTGGCCCTCCAAGGGAAGCTTGTCTTCCAGCTCGTGGCAGCTTGCATCTGGAAGAAATCGTGTTCCGTTCGGGATTGTAGGTGGGGCGAGGCCAGGTGCCCTGCAGAGGGGAGTTGGGCACAAAGGATGGGCTGTTTCCAGGGGTAAGTAAAGTCAGCTGCCCAGGTGCCTGATGTCAGTTTGTAGGAGGCCTTTGGCCCTCCAAGTGAAGCCACGTTTCCAGCATGTGGCAGCTTGCATCTGGAAGAACTCCGGTTCCGTTCGGGATTGTAGGTGGCCGAGGCCATCTGCCCGGCAGAGGGAGTTGGGCACAAGGGATGTCCTTCTTCCAGGAATAAGTAAAGTCAGCTGCCCAGGTGCCTGATGTCAGTTTTTTAGGAGGCCTTTGGCCCTCCATGGGAAGCCAGGCTTCCTGCTTGTGGCAGCTTGCATCTGGAAGAAATCGTGTTCCGTTCGGGATTGTAGGGGGCCGGAGCTGGGTGCCCGGATGAGGGAGATGGACACAAAGGATGGGCTG
>NW_027094333.1:0-121564 GCF_029207755.1 Chamaea fasciata
GAGGTCCGCTAGGTGTCCCTGGGGGTGCCCTGGGTGTCCCTGGGGTGCCCTGGCTGTCCCCTAGGTGTCCCTGGGGGTGCCCCTGTTGTCCACTAGGTGTCCCTGGGGGTGCCCTGGCTGTCCCTGGAGGTGCCCAGGCTGTCCCCTAGGTGTCCCTGGGATGCCCTGGCTGTCTCGTCAGTGTCCCTGGGGGTGCCCTGGCTGTCCCTGGGAGTGCCCCGGCTGTCCCCTAGGTGTCCCTGAGGTGCCCTACCTGTCCTCTAGGTGTCCCTGGGGGTGCCCTGGCTGTCCCCTCGGTGGCCCTGGGGGTGCCCTGGCTGTCCCTAGGGTGCCCTGGCTGTCCCTTAGGTGTCCCTGGGTGTGCCCTGGGTGTCTCTGGGGTGCCCTGCCTGTCCCCTAGGTGTCCCTGGGGGTGCCCTGGGTGTCCCTGGGGGTGCACAGGGTGTCCCTGGGGTTCCCTGGCTGTCCCCGAGGTGTCCCCTGGGGGTGCCCTGGCTGTCCCTGGGGGTGCACAGGGTGTCCCTGGGGTTCCCTGGCTTTCCCGTACGTGTCCCTGGGGGTGCCCCTGTTGTCCACTAGGTGTCCCTGGGGGTGCCCTGGCTGTCCGTGGAGGTGCCCAGGCTGTCCCCTAGGTGTCCCTGGGATGCCCTGGCTGTCTCGTCAGTGTCCCTGGGGGTGCCCTGGCTGTCCCTGGGAGTGCCCCGGCTGTCCCCTAGGTGTCCCTGAGGTGCCCTACCTGTCCTCTAGGTGTCCCTGGGTGTGCCCTGGCTGTCCCCTCGGTGGCCCTGGGGGTGCCCTGGCTGTCCCTAGGGTGCCCTGGCTGTCCCTTAGGTGTCCCTGGGTGTGCCCTGGGTGTCTCTGGGGTGCCCTGCCTGTCCCCTAGGTGTCCCTGGGGGTGCCCTGGGTGTCCCTGGGGGTGCACAGGGTGTCCCTGGGGTTCCCTGGCTGTCCCCTAGGTGTCCCTGGGGGTGCCCTGGCTGTCCCTGGGGGTGCACAGGGTGTCCCTGGGGTTCCCTGGCTGTCCCCTAGGTGTCCCTGGGGGTGCCCTGGCTGTCCCTGGGGGTGCACAGGGTGTCCCTGGGGTTCCCTGGCTTTCCCGTACGTGTCCCTGGGGGTGCCCTGGAGGTCCCCTAGGCGTCCCTGGGGGGGCCCTGGATGTCTCCTAGGTGTCCCTGGGGGTGTCCTGGCTGTCCCCTAGGTGTCCCTGGGGGGGGCCCTGGCTTCCTCCTAGGTGTCCCTGGGGGTTCCCTGCCTGTCCTCTACGTGTCCCTGGGGGTGCCATCGCTGTCCCTGGGGTGCCCTGGCTGTCCCCTAGGTGTCCCTGGGGACGCCCTGTCTGTCCTCTTGGTGTCCCTGGGGGTGCCCTGCCTGTCCCCTAGGTGTCCCTGGGGGTGCCCTGGGTGTCCCTGGGGGTGCACAGCGTGTCCCTGGGGTTCCTTGGCTGTCACGTACGTGTCCCTGGGGGTGCCCTGGAGGTCCCCCAGGTGTCCCTGGGGGTGCCCTGGGTGTCCCTGTGGGTGCCCTGGCTGTCCCTACGTGTCCCTGGGGTGCCCTGGGTGTCCCTGGGGTGCCCTGCGGCGCCCTGCCTGTCCCCTAGGTGTCCCTGGGGGTGCCCTCGCTATCCCTAGGTTGCCCTGGCTGTCCCCTAGGTGTCCCTGGGGGTGCCCTGCTTGTCCCCTAGATGTCCTTGGGGGTGCCCTGGCTGTCCCTCGGGTGCCCTGGCTGTGCCCTAGGTGTCCCTGGGTGTGCCCTGGGTGTCCCTGGGGGTGCACAGGGTGTCCCTGGGGTTCCCTGGCTGTCTCTGGGGTGTTCTGGGGGTGCCCTGGGTGTTCCTGGGGGTGCACAGGGTGTCCCTGGGGTTCCCTGGCTGTCCCCTAGGTGTCCCTGGGGGGCCCTGGCTGTCCCCTAGGTGTCCCTGGGGGTGCCCTGGCTGTCTCTGGGGTGCCCTGGGGGTGCCCTGGGTGTCCCTGGCGGTGCACAGGGTGTCCCTGGGGTGGCCTGGCTGTCCCCTTGGTGTTCCTGGGGGTGCCCCGGCTGTCCCCTAGGTGTCCCTGGGTGTGCCCTGGGTGTCCCTGGGGGTGCCCCTGGCTGTCCCCTAGGTGTCCCTGGGAGTGCCCTGGCTGTCCATAGGGTGCCCTGGCTGTCCCCTGGGTGTCCCTGGGGTGCCCTGGCTGTCCTCTAGGTGTCCCTGGGGGTGCCCTGCCTGTCCCCTAAGTGTCCTAGGGGGTGCCCTGGCTGTCCCTAGGGTGCCCTGGCTGTGCTCTCGCTGTCCCTGGGGGTGGCCTGACTGTCCCTGGAGTGCTTAGGCTGTCCCCTAGCTGTCCCTGGGGGTGCCCCGGCTGTCCCCTAGGTGTCCCTGGGGATGCCCTGGCTGTCCCTGGGGGTGCCCAGGCTGTCCCCTAGATGTCCCTGGGTGTGCCCTGGGTGTCCCTGGGGGTGCACAGGGTGTCCCTGGGGTTCCCTGGCTGTCCCCTAGGTGTCCTTGAGGGTGCCCTGGGTGTTCCTGGGGGTGCACAGGCTGTCCCTGGGGTTCCCTGGCTGTCCCCTAGGTGTCCCTGGGGGGGCCCTGGCTGTCCCCTAGGTGTCCCTGGGGGTGCCCTGGCTGTCTCTGGGGTGTTCTGGGGGTGCCCTGGGTGTCCCTGGGGGTGCACAGGGTGTCCCTGGGGTGCCCTGGCTGTCCCCTAGGTGTCCCTGGGGGTGCCCCGGCTGTCCCTGGGGGTGCCCAGGCTGTCCCCTAGGTGTCCCTGGGTGTGCCCCGGGTGTCTCTGGGGAGCCCTGGCTGTCGCCTAGGTGTCCCTGGGGTTGCCCTGGGTGTCCCTGGGGGTGCACAGGGTGTCCCTGGGGGTGCCCTGGCTGTCCCTGGGGGTGCAAAGGGTGTCCCTGGGGTTCCCTGGCTGTCCCGTACGTGTCCCTGGGGGTGCCCTGGAGGTCCCCTAGGCGTCCCTGAGGGTGCCCTGGGTGTCCCTGGGGTGCCCTGGCTGTCCCCTAGCTGTCCCTGGGGGGGCCCGTACTGTCTCCTAGGTGTCCCTGGGGGTGCCCTGGCTGTCCCCCTACGTGTCCCTGGGGTGCCCTGGGTGTCCCTGGGGTGCCCTGGGGTGCCCTGGCTGTCCCCTAGGTGTCCGTGGGGTGGCCCTGGCTGTCCCCTAGGTGTCCCTGGGGGTGCTCTGGCTGTCCCAGGGGGAACAATGGCTGTCCCCTTGGTGTCCCTGGGGGTGCCCAGGCTGTCCCCTAGGTGTCCCTGGGGGTGCCCTGGGTGTCCCTGGGGGTGCCCTGGCTGTCCCTAGGGTGCCCTGGCTGTCCCCTCGGTGTCCCTGGGGGTGCCCTGCCTGTCCCCTAGGCGTCCTTGGGGGTGCCCTGGCTGTCCCTAGGGTGCCCTGGCTGTGCCCTAGGTGTCGCTGGGTGTGCCCTGGGTGTCCCTTGGGGTGCACAGGGTGTCCCTGGGGTGCCCTGGCTGTCCCCTAGGTGTCCCTGGGGGTGCCCCGGCTGTCCCCTAGGTGTCCCTAAGGGTGCCCTGAGTGTCCCTGGGAGTGCCCTGGCTGACCCCTCTGTGTCCTAGGGGGTACCCTGGCTGTCCCTAAGGTGCCCTGGCTGTCCCCTAGGTGTCCCTGGGGGGGCCCTGGCTGTCCCTGGGGGAGCCATGGCTGTCCCTGGGGGTGCCCTGCCTGTCCCCTAGGTGTCCCTGGGGGGGTCATGGTTGTCTCTGGGGTTCCCTGACTGTCCCCTAGGTGTCCCTGAGGGGGCCCTGGCTGTCCCCTTGGTGTCCCTGTGGTGTCCCTGGCGTTCCCTGGCTGTCCCCTAGATGTCCCTGGGGGGGCCCTGGCTTTCCCCTAGGTGTCCCTGGGGTGACGTGACTGTCCCCTAGGTGTCCCTGGGGGTGCCCTGCCTGTCCTATAGGTGTCCCTGGGGGTGCCCTGGCTGTGCCCTCCGTGTCTCTGGGGGTGCCCTGGCTGTCCCTAGTGTGCCCTGGCTGTCCCTTAGGTGTCCCTGGGTGTGCCCTGGGTGTCTCTGGGGTTCCCTGGCTGTCCCCTAGGTGTCCCTGGGGGTGCCCTGCCTGTCCCCTAAGTGTCCTAGGGGGTGCCCTGGCTGTCCCTAGGGTGCCCTGGCTGTGCTCTCGCTGTCCCTGGGGGTGGCCTGACTGTCCCTGGAGTGCTTTGGCTGTCCCCTAGCTGTCCCTGGGGGTGCCCCGGCTGTCCCCTAGGTGTCCCTGGGGATGCCCTGGCTGTCCCTGGGGGTGCCCAGGCTGTCCCCTAGATGTCCCTGGGTGTGCCCTGGGTGTCCCTGGGGGTGCACAGGGTGTCCCTGGGGTTCCCTGGCTGTCCCCTAGGTGTCCTTGAGGGTGCCCTGGGTGTTCCTGGGGGTGCCCTGGGTGTCCCTGGGGTTCCCTGGCTGTCCCCTAGGTGTCCCTGGGGGGGCCCTGGCTGTCCCCTAGGTGTCCCTGGGGGTGCCCTGGCTGTCTCTGGGGTGTTCTGGGGGTGCCCTGGGTGTCCCTGGGGGTGCACAGGGTGTCCCTGGGGTGCCCTGGCTGTCCCCTAGGTGTCCCTGGGGGTGCCCCGGCTGTCCCCTTGGTGTCCCTGTGGTGTCCCTGGCGTTCCCTGGCTGTCCCCTAGGTGTCCCTGGGGGGGCCCTGGCTTTCCCCTAGGTGTCCCTGGGGTGCCCTGACTGTCCCCTAGGTGTCCCTGGGGGTGCCCTGCCTGTCCTATAGGTGTCCCTGGGGGTGCCCTGGCTGTGCCCTCCGTGTCTCTGGGGGTGCCCTGGCTGTCCCTAGTGTGCCCTGGCTGTCCCTTAGGTGTCCCTGGGTGTGCCCTGGGTGTCTCTGGGGTTCCCTGGCTGTCCCCTAAGTGTCCCTGGGGGTGCCCTGGCTGTCCCTGGGGGAGCCATGGCTGTCCCTGGGGTTGCCCTGCCTGTCCCCTAGGTGTCCCTGGGGGGGTCCTGGCTGTCTCTGGGGTTCCCTGGCTGTCCCCTACGTGTCCCTGGGGGTGCCCTGGGTGTCCCTGGGGTGCCCTGGCTGTCCCCTAGGGGTTCCTGGGGGTGCCCCGGCTGTCCCCTAGGTGTCCCTGGGGGTGCCCTGGGTGTCCCTGGGGTGCCCTGGCTGTCCTCTAGGTGTCCCTGTGGGTGCCCTGCCTGTCCCCTAAGTGTCCTAGGGGGTGCCCTGGCTGTCCCTAGGGTGCCCTGGCTGTACCCTCGGTGTCTCTGGGGGTGCCCTGGCTGTCCCTTGGGTACCCTGGCTGTCCCTTAGGTGTCCCTGGGTGTGCCCTGAGTGTCTCTGGGTAGCTCTGGCTGACCCCTAGGTGTCCCTGGGGGGGCCCTGGCTGTCCCCTAGGTCTCCCTGGGGGTGCACTGGCTGTCCCTGGGGGTGCCCTGCCTGTCCCCTAGGTGTCCCTGGGAGGGTCCTGGCTGTCTCTGGGGTGCCCTGGTTGTCCCCTACGTGTCCCTGGGGGTGCCCTGGGTGTCCCTGGGGTGCCCTGACTGTCCCTTAGGTGTCCCTGGGGTGCCCTTCCTGTTCTCTAGGTGTCCCTGGGGGTGCCCTGGCTGTCCCCTAGGTGTCCCTGCGGGGGCCCTGGCTGTCCCCTAGGTGTCCCTGGGGGTGCACTGGCTGTCCCTGGGGGAGCCATGGCTGTCCCCTAGGTGTCCCTGGGGGTGCCCTCGGTGTCCCTGGGGTGCCCTGACTGTCCCCTAGGTGTCCCTGGGGGAGCCCTGGCTGTCCCTGGAGTGCCCTGGCTGTCCCCTAGGTGTCCCTGGGGGTGCCCAGGCTGTCCCCTAGGTTTCCCTGGGTGTGCCCTGGGTGTCCCTGGGGTGCCCTGACAGTCCCCTAGGTGTCCCTGGGGGTGCCCTGCCTGTCCTCTAGGTGTCCCTGGGGGTGCCCTGGCTGTGCCCTCCGTGTCTCTGGGGGTGCCCTGGCTGTCCCTAGTGTGCCCTGGCTGTCCCTTAGGTGTCCCTGGGTGTGCCCTGGGTGTCTCTGGGGTTCCCTGGCTGTCCCCTAGGTGTCCCTGGGGGTGCCCTGGCTGTCCCTGGGGGTGCACAGGGTGTCCCTGGGGTTCCCTGGCTGTCCCGTACGTGTCCCTGGGGGTGCCCTGGAGGTCCCCTTGGTGTCCCTGCGGGTGCCCTGGGTGTCCCTGGGGTGCCCTGGCTGTCCCCTAGGTGTCCCTGGGGGGGCCCTGGCTGTCTCCTAGGTGTCCCTGGGGGTGCCCTGGGCGTCCCTGGGGTGCCCTGGGGTGCCCTTGCTGTCCCCTAGGCGGCCCTGGGGATGCCGTGGGTGTCCCCGGGGGTGCCCTCGCTGTCCCCTAGGTGTCCCTGGGGGTGCCCTGGGTGTCCCCTCGGTGTCCCTGGGGGTGCCCTGGCTGTCTTTAGGGTGCCCTGGCTGTCCTCTAGGTGTCCCTGGGGGTGCCCTAGGTGTCCCTGGGGGTGCCCTGGCGGTCCCTAGGGTGCCCTGGCTGTCCCCTAGGTGTCCCTGGGGGTGCCCTGGGTGTCCTTGGGGTACCCTGGCTGTCTCCAAGGTGTCCCTGTGGGTGCCCAGAGTGTCCCTGGGAGTGCCCTGGCTGTCCCCTAGGTGTCCCGGGGGTGCCCTGCCTGTCCCCTAGGTGTCCCTGGGGGTGCCCTGGGTGTCCCTGGGGGTGCCCTGGCTGTCCCCTAGGTGTCCCTGGGGGTTCCCTGGGTGTCCCTGGGGGTGCCCCTGGCTGTCCCCTAGGTGTCCCTGGGGGTGCCCTGGCTGTCCATAGGGTGCCCTGGCTGTCCCCTTTGTGTCCCTGGGGTGCCCTGGCTGTCCTCTAGGTGTCCCTGGGGGTGCCCTGCCTGTCCCCTAAGTGTCCTAGGGGGTGCCCTGGCTGTCCCTAGGGTGCCCTGGCTGTGCCCTCGCTGTCCCTGGGGGTGGCCTGGCTGTCCCTGGAGTGCCCTGGCTGTCCCCTAGGTGTCCCTAGGGGTGCCCCGGCTGTCCCATAGGTGTCCCTGGGGATGCCCTGGCTGACCCTGGGGGTGCCCAGGCTGTCCCCTAGGTGTCCCTGGGTGTGCCCTGGGTGTCTCTGGGGAGCCCTGGCTGTCCCCTAGGTGTCCCTGGGGGTGCCCTGGGTGTCCCTGGGGGTGCACAGGGTGTCCCTGGGGGTGCCCTGCATGTCTCTGGGGGTGCACAGGGTGTCCCTGGTGTTCCCTGGCTGTCCCGTACGTGTCCCTGGGGGTGCCCTGGAGGTCCCCTAGGCGTCCCTGGGGGTGCCCTGGGTGTCCCTGGGGTGCCCTGGTTGTCCCCTAGCTGTCCCTGGGGTGGCCCTGGCTGCCTCCTAGGTGTCCCTGGGGGTGCCCTGGCTGTCCCCTACGTGTCCCTGGGGTGCCCTGGGTGTCCCTGGGGCGCCCTGAGGCGCCCTGGCTTTCCCCTAGGTGTACACTGGGGGGCCCTGGCTGTCCCCTAGGTGTCCCTGGCGGTGCCCAGGCTGTCCCCTAGGTGTCCCTGGGGGTGCCCTGGGTGTCCCTGGGGGTGCCCTGGCTATCCCTAGGGTGCCCTGGCTGTCCCCTCGGTGTCCCTGGGGGTGCCCTGCCTGTCCCCTAGGTGTCCTTGGGGATGCCCTGGCTGTCCCTAGGGTGCCCTGGCTGTGCCCTAGGTGTCGCTGGGTGTGCCCTGGGTGTCCCTGGGGGTGCACAGGGTGTCCCTGGGGTGCCCTGGCTGTCCCCTAGGTGTCCCTGGGGGTGCCCCGGCTTTCCCCTAGGTGTCCCTGGTGGTGTCCTGAGTGTCCCTGGAAGTGCCCTGGCTGTCCCCTAAGTGTCCTAGGGGGTACCCTGGCTGTCCCTAGGGTGCCCTGGCTCTCCCTTAGGTGTCCCTGAGTGTGTCCTGGGTGTCTCTGGGGAGCCCTGGCGGTCCCCTAGGTGTCCCTGGGGGGGCCCTGGCTGTCCCTGGGGTGCCCTGTCTGTCCCCTAGGTGTCCCTGAGGGGGCCCTGGCTGTCCCCTAGGTGTCCCTGGGGGTTCCCTGGCTGTCCCCTAGGTGTCCCTGGGGGTGCCCTGCCTGTCCTCTAGGTGTCCCTGGGGTTCCCAGGCTGTACCCTCCGTGTCTCTGGGGGTGCCCTGGCTGTCCCTAGGGTGCCCTGGCTGTCCCTTAGGTGTCCCTGGGTGTGCCCTGGGTGTCTGTGGGTGCCCTGGCTGTCCCCTAGGTGTCCCTGGGGGTGCCCTGGGTGTCCCTGGGGGTGCACAGGGTGTCCCTGGGGTGCCCTGGCTGTTCTCTAGGTGTCCCTGGGGGTGCCCTGGGTGTCCCTGGGGGCGCCCTGGCTGTCCCCTAGGTGTCCCTGCAGGTGCCCTGCCTGTCCCCTAAGTGTCCAAGGGGGTGCCCTGGCTGTGCCCTTGGTGTCTCTGGGGGTGCCCTGGCTGTCCCTAGGGTGCCCTGGCTGTCCCTTAGGTGTCCCTGGGTGTGCCCTGGGTGTCTCTGGGGTGCCCTGGCTGTCCCCTAGGTGTCCCTGGAGGTGCCCTGGGTGTCTCTGGGGGTGCCCAGGGTGTCCCTGGGGGTGCCCTGGCTGTCCCGTATGTGTCCCTGGAGGTCTCCTAGGTGTCCCTGGGGGTGCCCTCGCTGTCCCTGGGGTGCCCTTGCTGTCCCCTAGGCGGCCCTGGGGTTGCCCTGGGTGTCCCCGGGGGTGCCCTCGCTGTCCCCTAGGTGTCCCTGGGGGTGCCCTGGCTGTCTTTAGGGTTCCCTGGCTGTCCCCTAGGTGTCCCTGGGGGTGCCCTAGGTGTCCTTGGGGGTGCCCTGGCTGTCCCTAGGGTGCCCTGGCTGTCCCCTAGGGATCTCTGGGGTTGCCCTGGCTGTCCCCTAGGTGTCCCTGGGGGTGCCCTAGGTGTCCCTGGGGGTGCCCGGGGCGTCCCTGGGGTGCCCTGGCTGTTCCCAAGGTGTCCCTGTGGGTTCCCAGAGTGTCCCTGCTAGTGCCCTGGCTCTCCCCTAGAGGTCTCTGGGGCTGCCCTGGCTGTCCCGTCAGTGTCCCTGGGGGTGCCCTGCCTGTCCCCTAGGTGTCCCTGGGGGTACCCTGGGTGTCCCTGGGGGTGCACAGGGTGTCAATGGGGTTCCCTGGCTGTCCCGTACGTGTCCCTGGGGGTGCCCTGGAGGTCCCCTTGGTGTCCCTGGGGGTGCCCTGGGTGTCCCTGGGGTTCCCTGGCTGTCCCCTAGGTGTCCCTGGGGTGCCCTGGCTGTTCTCTAGGTGTCCCTGGGGGTGCCCTGGGTGTCCCTGGGGGCGCCCTGGCTGTCCCCTAGGTGTCCCTGCAGGTGCCCTGCCTGTCCCCTAAGTGTCCAAGGGGGTGCCCTGGCTGTGCCCTTGGTGTCTCTGGGGGTGCCCTGGCTGTCCCTAGGGTGCCCTGGCTGTCCCTTAGGTGTCCCTGGGTGTGCCCTGGGTGTCTCTGGGGTGCCCTGGCTGTCCCCTAGGTGTCCCTGGAGGTGCCCTGGGTGTCTCTGGGGGTGCCCAGGGTGTCCCTGGGGGTGCCCTCGCTGTCCCTGGGGTGCCCTTGCTGTCCCCTAGGCGGCCCTGGGGTTGCCCTGGGTGTCCCCGGGGGTGCCCTCGCTGTCCCCTAGGTGTCCCTGGGGGTGCCCTGGGTGTCCCCTCGGTGTCCCTGGGGGTGCCCTGGCTGTCTTTAGGGTTCCCTGGCTGTCCCCTAGGTGTCCCTGGGGGTGCCCTAGGTGTCCTTGGGGGTGCCCTGGCTGTCCCTAGGGTGCCCTGGCTGTCCCCTAGGGATCTCTGGGGTTGCCCTGGCTGTCCCCTAGGTGTCCCTGGAGGTGCCTTGGGTGTCCCTGGGGTACCCCGGCTGTCCCCAAGGTGTCCCTGTGGGTGCCCAGAGTGTCCCTGGGAGTGCCCTGGCTGTCCCCTAAATGTCCCTGGGGGTGCCCTGGCTGTCCCCTAGGTGTCCCTGGGGGTGCCCTGCCTGTCCCTGGGATGCCCTGCCTGTCCCCTAGGTGTCCCTGGGGAGGCCTGGCTGTCCCCTAGGTGTCCCTGGGGGTGTCCTAGGTGTCCCTGGGGGTGCCCTGGGTGTCCCTGGGGTGCCCTGGCTGTCCCCAAGGTGTCCCTGTGGGTGCCCAGAGTGTCCCTGGGAGTGCCCTGGCTGTCCCCTAGGGGTCTCTGGGGGTGCCCTGGCTGTCCCGTCAGTGTCCCTGGGGGTGCCCTGCCTGTCCCCTTGGTGTCCCTGGGGGTGTCCTGCCTTCCCCTAGGTGTCCCTGGGGGTGCCCTAGGTGTCCCTGGGGGTGCCCGGGGCGTCCCTGGGGTGCCCTGGCTGTCCCCAAGGTGTCCCTGTGGGTTCCCAGAGTGTCCCTGCTAGTGCCCTGGCTCTCCCCTAGAGGTCTCTGGGGCTGCCCTGGCTGTCCCGTCAGTGTCCCTGGGGGTGCCCTGCCTGTCCCCTAGGTGTCCCTGGGGGTACCCTGGGTGTCCCTGGGGGTGCACAGGGTGTCAATGGGGTTCCCTGGCTGTCCCGTACGTGTCCCTGGGGGTGCCCTGGAGGTCCCCTTGGTGTCCCTGGGGGTGCCCTGGGTGTCCCTGGGGTTCCCTGGCTGTCCCCTAGGTGTCCCTGGGGTGCCCTGGCTGTTCTCTAGGTGTCCCTGGGGGTGCCCTGGGTGTCCCTGGGGGCGCCCTGGCTGTCCCCTAGGTGTCCCTGCAGGTGCCCTGCCTGTCCCCTAAGTGTCCAAGGGGGTGCCCTGGCTGTGCCCTTGGTGTCTCTGGGGGTGCCCTGGCTGTCCCTAGGGTGCCCTGGCTGTCCCTTAGGTGTCCCTGGGTGTGCCCTGGGTGTCTCTGGGGTGCCCTGGCTGTCCCCTAGGTGTCCCTGGAGGTGCCCTGGGTGTCTCTGGGGGTGCCCAGGGTGTCCCTGGGGGTGCCCTGGCTGTCCCGTATGTGTCCCTGGAGGTCTCCTAGGTGTCCCTGGGGATGCCCTGGTTGTCCCTGGGGTGCCCTGACTGTCCCCTAGGTGTCCCTGGGGGGGCCCTGGCTGTCTCTGGGGTGCCCTGGCTGTCCCCTACGTGTCCCTGAGGGTGCCCTGGCTGTCCCTGGAGTTCCCTGGCTGTCCCCTAGGTGTCCCTGGGGGTGCCCAGGCTGTCCCATAGGTGTCCCTGGGGGTGCCCTGGGTGTCCCTGGGGTGCCCTGACTGTCCCCTAGGTGTCCCTGGGGGGGCCCTGGCTGTCTCATAGGTCTCCCTGGAAGTGCCCTGGCTGTCCCTGTGGGTGCCCTGGCTGTCCCCTAGGTGTCCCTGGGGTTGCCCTGCCCCTCCTCTAGGTGTCCCTCGGGGTGCCCTGGCTGTCCCCTAGGTGTCCCTGGGGGTGCCCTGGGTGTCCCTGGGGGTGCCCCTGGCTGTCCCCTAGGTGTCCCTGGGGGTGCCCTGGGTGTCCCTGGGGGTGCACAGGGTGTCCCTGGGGTTCCCTGGCTGTCCCCAAGGTGTCCCTGGGGGGGCCCTGGCTGTCCCCTAGGTGTCCCTGGGAGTGCCCTGGCTGTCTCTGGGGTGCCCTGGGGGTGGCCTGGGTGTCCCTGGGGGTGCACAGGGTGTCCCTGGCGGTGCCCTGGCTGTCCCTGGGGGTGCACAGGGTGTCCCTAGGGTTCCCTGACTGTCCCGTACGTGTCCCCGGGGGTGCCCTGGAGGTCCCCTAGGCGTCCCTGGGGGTGACCTGCGTGTCCCTGGGGTGCCCTGGCTGTCCCCTAGCTGTCCCTGGGGGGGCCCTGGCTGTCTCCTAGGTGTCCCTGGGGGTGCCCTGGCTGTCCCTGTGGGTGCCCTGGCTGTCCCCTACGTGTCCGTGGGGTGCCCTGGGTGTCCCTGGCGTGCCCTGGGGTGCCCTGGCTGTCCCCTTTGTGTCCATGGGGGGGACCTGGCTGTCCCCTAGGTGTCCCTGGGGGTGCTCTGGCTGTCCGTGTGGGAGCCATGGCTGTCCCCTTGGTGTCCCTGGGGGTGCCCAGGCTGTCCCCTAGGTGTCCCTGGAGGTGCCCTCGGTGTCCCTGGGGGTGCCCTGCCTGTCCCCTAGGTGTCCTTGGGGGTGCCCTGGCTGTCCCTAGGGTGCCCTGGCTGTGCCCTAGGTGTCGCTGGGTGCGCCCTGGGTGTCCCTGGGGGTGCACAGGGTGTCCCTGGGGTGCCCTGGCTGTCCCCTAGGTGTCCATGGGGGTGCCCGGGCTGTCCCCTAGGTGTCCCTGGGGGTGCCCTGAGTGTCCCTGGGGGTGCCCTGGCTGTCCCCTAAGTGTCCTAGGGGGTGCCCTGGCTGTCCCTAGGGTGTCCTGGCTGTCCCTTAGGTGTCCCTGGGGGGGCCCTGGCTGTCCCTGGGGGTGCCCTGCCTGTCCCTAGGTGTCCCTGGGGGGGTCATGGCTGTCTCTGGGGTTCCCTGGCTGTCCCCTAGGTGTCCCTGGGGGTGCCCTGGCTGTCTCTGGGGTGCCCAGGGGGTGCCCTGGCTGTCCCTGGGGTGCCCTGGAGGTCCGCTAGGTGTCCCTGGGGGTGCCCTGGGTGTCCCTGGGGTTCCCTGGCTGTCCCCGAGGTGTCCCTGGGGGTGCCCTGGATGTCCCTGGGGGTGCACAGGGTGTCCCTGGGGTTCCCTGGCTTTCCCGTACGTGTCCCTGGGGGTGCCCCTGTTGTCCACTAGGTGTCCCTGGGGGTGCCCTGGCTGTCCCTGGAGGTGCCCAGGCTGTCCCCTAGGTGTCCCTGGGATGCCCTGGCTGTCTCGTCAGTGTCCCTGGGGGTGCCCTGGCTGTCCCTGGGAGTGCCCCGGCTGTCCCCTAGGTGTCCCTGAGGTGCCCTACCTGTCCTCCAGGTGTCCCTGGGTGTGCCCTGGCTGTCCCCTCGGTGGCCCTGGGGGTGCCCTGGCTGTCCCTAGGGTGCCCTGGCTGTCCCTTAGGTGTCCCTGGGTGTGCCCTGGGTGTCTCTGGGGTGCCCTGCCTGTCCCCTAGGTGTCCCTGGGGGTGCCCTGGGTGTCCCTGAGGGTGCACAGGGTGTCCCTGGGGTTCCCTGGCTGTCCCCTAGGTGTCCCTGGGGGTGCCCTGGCTGTCCCTGGGGGTGCACAGGGTGTCCCTGGGGTTCCCTGGCTTTCCCGTACGTGTCCCTGGGGGTGCCCTGGAGGTCCCCTAGGCGTCCCTGGGGGGGCCCTGGATGTCTCCTAGGTGTCCCTGGGGGTGTCCTGGCTGTCCCCTAGGTGTCCCTGGGGGGGCCCTGGCTTCCTCCTAGGTGTCCCTGGGGGTGCCCTGCCTGTCCCCTAGGTGTCCCTGGGGGTGCCCTGGGTGTCCCTGGGGGTGCACAGCGTGTCCCCGGGGTTCCTTGGCTGTCCCGTACGTGTCCCTGGGGGTGCCCTGGAGGTCCCCCAGGTGTCCCTGGGGGTGCCCTGGGTGTCCCTGTGGGTGCCCTGGCTGTCCCTACGTGTCCCTGGGGTGCCCTGGGTGTCCCTGGGGTGCCCTGGGGCGCCCTGCCTGTCCCCTAGGTGTCCCTGGGGATGCCCTCGCTATCCCTAGGTTGCCCTGGCTGTCCCCTAGGTGTCCCTGGGGGTGCCCTGCTTGTCCCCTAGATGTCCTTGGGGGTGCCCTGGCTGTCCCTCGGGTGCCCTGGCTGTGCCCTAGGTGTCCCTGGGTGTGCCCTGGGTGTCCCTGGGGGTGCACAGGGTGTCCCTGGGGTTCCCTGGCTGTCTCTGGGGTGTTCTGGGGGTGCCCTGGGTGTTCCTGGGGGTGCACAGGGTGTCCCTGGGGTTCCCTGGCTGTCCCCTAGGTGTCCCTGGGGGGCCCTGGCTGTCCCCTAGGTGTCCCTGGGGGTGCCCTGGCTGTCTCTGGGGTGCCCTGGGGGTGCCCTGGGTGTCCCTGGGGGTGCACAGGGTGTCCCTGGGGTGGCCTGGCTGTCCCCTAGGTGTTCCTGGGGGTGCCCCGGCTGTCCCCTAGGTGTCCCTGGGTGTGCCCTGGGTGTCCCTGGGGGTGCCCTTGGCTGTCCCCTAGGTGTCCCTGGGAGTGCCCTGGCTGTCCATAGGGTGCCCTGGCTGTCCCCTGGGTGTCCCTGGGGTGCCCTGGCTGTCCTCTAGGTGTCCCTGGGGGTGCCCTGCCTGTCCCCTAAGTGTCCTAGGGGGTGCCCTGGCTGTCCCTAGGGTGCCCTGGCTGTGCTCTCGCTGTCCCTGGGGTGGCCTGACTGTCCCTGGAGTGCTTTGGCTGTCCCCTAGCTGTCCCTGGGGGTGCCCCGGCTGTCCCCTAGGTGTCCCTGGGGATGCCCTGGCTGTCCCTGGGGGTGCCCAGGCTGTCCCCTAGATGTCCCTGGGTGTGCCCTGGGTGTCCCTGGGGGTGCACAGGGTGTCCCTGGGGTTCCCTGGCTGTCCCCTAGGTGTCCTTGAGGGTGCCCTGGGTGTTCCTGGGGGTGCACAGGCTGTCCCTGGGGTTCCCTGGCTGTCCCCTAGGTGTCCCTGGGGGTGCCCTGGCTGTCCCTGGGGGAGCCATGGCTGTCCCTGGGGTTGCCCTGCCTGTCCCCTAGGTGTCCCTGGGGGGGTCCTGGCTGTCTCTGGGGTTCCCTGGCTGTCCCCTAGGTGTCCCTGGGGGTGCCCTGGCTGTCTCTGGGGTGCCCTGGGGGTGCCCTGGGTGTCCCCTCGGTGTCCCTGGGGGTGCCCTGGCTGTCTTTAGGGTGCCCTGGCTGTCCCCTAGGTGTCCCTGGGGGTGCCCTAGGTGTCCTTGGGGGTGCCCTGGCTGTCCCTAGGGTGCCCTGGCTGTCCCCTAGGGATCTCTGGGGTTGCCCTGGCTGTCCCCTAGGTGTCCCTGGGGGTGCCTTGGGTGTCCCTGGGGTACCCCGGCTGTCCCCAAGGTGTCCCTGTGGGTGCCCAGAGTGTCCCTGGGAGTGCCCTGGCTGTCCCCTAAATGTCCCTGGGGGTGCCCTGGCTGTCCCCTAGGTGTCCCTGGGGGTGCCCTGCCTGTCCCTGGGATGCCCTGCCTGTCCCCTAGGTGTCCCTGGGGAGGCCTGGCTGTCCCCTAGGTGTCCCTGGGGGTGTCCTAGGTGTCCCTGGGGGTGCCCTGGGTGTCCCTGGGGTGCCCTGGCTGTCCCCAAGGTGTCCCTGTGGGTGCCCAGAGTGTCCCTGGGAGTGCCCTGGCTGTCCCCTAGGGGTCTCTGGGGGTGCCCTGCCTGTCCCCTTGGTGTCCCTGGGGGTGTCCTGCCTTCCCCTATGTGTCCCTGGGGGTGCCCGGGGCGTCCCTGGGGTGCCCTGGCTGTCCCCAAGGTGTCCCTGTGGGTTCCCAGAGTGTCCCTGCTAGTGCCCTGGCTCTCCCCTAGAGGTCTCTGGGGCTGCCCTGGCTGTCCCGTCAGTGTCCCTGGGGGTGCCCTGCCTGTCCCCTAGGTGTCCCTGGGGGTACCCTGGGTGTCCCTGGGGGTGCACAGGGTGTCAATGGGGTTCCCTGGCTGTCCCGTACGTGTCCCTGGGGGTGCCCTGGAGGTCCCCTTGGTGTCCCTGGGGGTGCCCTGGGTGTCCCTGGGGTTCCCTGGCTGTCCCCTAGGTGTCCCTGGGGTGCCCTGGCTGTTCTCTAGGTGTCCCTGGGGGTGCCCTGGGTGTCCCTGGGGGCGCCATGGCTGTCCCCTAGGTGTCCCTGCAGGTGCCCTGCCTGTCCCCTAAGTGTCCAAGGGGGTGCCCTGGCTGTGCCCTTGGTGTCTCTGGGGGTGCCGTGGCTGTCCCTAGGGTGCCCTGGCTGTCCCTTAGGTGTCCCTGGGTGTGCCCTGGGTGTCTCTGGGGTGCCCTGGCTGTCCCCTAGGTGTCCCTGGAGGTGCCCTGGGTGTCTCTGGGGGTGCCCAGGGTGTCCCTGGGGGTGCCCTGGCTGTCCCGTATGTGTCCCTGGAGGTCTCCTAGGTGTCCCTGGGGGTGCCCTCGCTGTCCCTGGGGTGCCCTTGCTGTCCCCTAGGCGGCCCTGGGGTTGCCCTGGGTGTCCCCGGGGGTGCCCTCGCTGTCCCCTAGGTGTCCCTGGGGGTGCCCTGGGTGTCCCCTCGGTGTCCCTGGGGGTGCCCTGGCTGTCTTTAGGGTTCCCTGGCTGTCCCCTAGGTGTCCCTGGGGGTGCCCTAGGTGTCCTTGGGGGTGCCCTGGCTGTCCCTAGGGTGCCCTGGCTGTCCCCTAGGGATCTCTGGGGTTGCCCTGGCTGTCCCCTAGGTGTCCCTGGGGGTGCCTTGGGTGTCCCTGGGGTACCCCGGCTGTCCCCAAGGCGTCCCTGTGGGTGCCCAGAGTGTCCCTGGGAGTGCCCTGGCTGTCCCCTAAATGTCCCTGGGGGTGCCCTGGCTGTCCCCTAGGTGTCCCTGGGGGTGCCCTGCCTGTCCCTGGGATGCCCTGCCTGTCCCCTAGGTGTCCCTGGGGAGGCCTGGCTGTCCCCTAGGTGTCCCTGGGGGTGTCCTAGGTGTCCCTGGGGGTGCCCTGGGTGTCCCTGGGGTGCCCTGGCTGTCCCCAAGGTGTCCCTGTGGGTGCCCAGAGTGTCCCTGGGAGTGCCCTGGCTGTCCCCTAGGGGTCTCTGGGGGTGCCCTGGCTGTCCCGTCAGTGTCCCTGGGGGTGCCCTGCCTGTCCCCTTGGTGTCCCTGGGGGTGTCCTGCCTTCCCCTAGGTGTCCCTGGGGGTGCCCTAAGTGTCCCTGGGGGTGCCCGGGGCGTCCCTGGGGTGCCCTGGCTGTCCCCAAGGTGTCCCTGTGGGTTCCCAGAGTGTCCCTGCTAGTGCCCTGGCTCTCCCCTAGAGGTCTCTGGGGCTGCCCTGGCTGTCCCGTCAGTGTCCCTGGGGGTGCCCTGGCTGTCCCCTAGGTGTCCCTGGGGGTACCCTGGGTGTCCCTGGGGGTGCACAGGGTGTCAATGGGGTTCCCTGGCTGTCCCGTACGTGTCCCTGGGGGTGCCCTGGAGGTCCCCTTGGTGTCCCTGGGGGTGCCCTGGGTGTCCCTGGGGTTCCCTGGCTGTCCCCTAGGTGTCCCTGGGGTGCCCTGGCTGTTCTCTAGGTGTCCCTGGGGGTGCCCTGGGTGTCCCTGGGGGCGCCCTGGCTGTCCCCTAGGTGTCCCTGCAGGTGCCCTGCCTGTCCCCTAAGTGTCCAAGGGGGTGCCCTGGCTGTGCCCTTGGTGTCTCTGGGGGTGCCCTGGCTGTCCCTAGGGTGCCCTGGCTGTCCCTTAGGTGTCCCTGGGTGTGCCCTGGGTGTCTCTGGGGTGCTTTGGCTGTCCCCTAGGTGTCCCTGGAGGTGCCCTGGGTGTCTCTGGGGGTGCCCAGGGTGTCCCTGGGGGTGCCCTGGCTGTCCCGTATGTGTCCCTGGAGGTCTCCTAGGTGTCCCTGGGGGTGCCCTCGCTGTCCCTGGGGTGCCCTTGCTGTCCCCTAGGCGGCCCTGGGGTTGCCCTGGGTGTCCCCGGGGGTGCCCTCGCTGTCCCCTAGGTGTCCCTGGGGGTGCCCTGGGTGTCCCCTCGGTGTCCCTGGGGGTGCCCTGGCTGTCTTTAGGGTGCCCTGGCTGTCCCCTAGGTGTCCCTGGGGGTGCCCTAGGTGTCCTTGGGGGTGCCCTGGCTGTCCCTAGGGTGCCCTGGCTGTCCCCTAGGGATCTCTGGGGTTGCCCTGGCTGTCCCCTAGGTGTCCCTGGGGGTGCCTTGGGTGTCCCTGGGGTACCCCGGCTGTCCCCAAGGTGTCCCTGTGGGTGCCCAGAGTGTCCCTGGGAGTGCCCTGGCTGTCCCCTAAATGTCCCTGGGGGTGCCCTGGCTGTCCCCTAGGTGTCCCTGGGGGTGCCCTGCCTGTCCCTGGGATGCCCTGCCTGTCCCCTAGGTGTCCCTGGGGAGGCCTGGCTGTCCCCTAGGTGTCCCTGGGGGTGTCCTAGGTGTCCCTGGGGGTGCCCTGGGTGTCCCTGGGGTGCCCTGGCTGTCCCCACGTGTCCCTGTGGGTGCCCAGAGTGTCCCTGGGAGTGCCCTGGCTGTCCCCTAGGGGTCTCTGGGGGTGCCCTGCCTGTCCCGTCAGTGTCCCTGGGGGTGCCCTGCCTGTCCCCTTGGTGTCCCTGGGGGTGTCCTGCCTTCCCCTAGGTGTCCCTGGGGGTGCCCTAGGTGTCCCTGGGGGTGCCCGGGGCGTCCCTGGGGTGCCCTGGCTGTCCCCAAGGTGTCCCTGTGGGTTCCCAGAGTGTCCCTGCTAGTGCCCTGGCTCTCCCCTAGAGGTCTCTGGGGCTGCCCTGGCTGTCCCGTCAGTGTCCCTGGGGGTGCCCTGCCTGTCCCCTAGGTGTCCCTGGGGGTACCCTGGGTGTCCCTGGGGGTGCACAGGGTGTCAATGGGGTTCCCTGGCTGTCCCGTACGTGTCCCTGGGGGTGCCCTGGAGGTCCCCTTGGTGTCCCTGGGGGTGCCCTGGGTGTCCCTGGGGTGCCCTGGCTGTCCCCTAGGTGTCCCTGGGGGGGCCCTGGCTGTCTCCTAGGTGTCCCTGGGGGTGCCCTGGGCGTCCCTGGGGTGCCCTAGTGTCCGTGGAGGTGCCCTGCCTGTCCCCTACGTGTCCCTGGGGGTGCCCTCGCTGTCCCTGGGGTGCCCTGCCTGTGCCCTAGGTGTCCCTGGGGTGCCCTGGCTGTCCCCTAGGTGTCCCTGGGGGTGCCCTGCCTGTCCCCTAAGTGTCCTAGGGGGTGCCCTGGCTGTGCGCTCGGTGTCTCTGGGGGTGCCCTGGCTGTCCCTACGGTGGCCTGGCTGTCCCTTAGGTGTCCCTGGGTGTGCCCTGGGTGTCTCTGGGGTGTCCTGGCTGTCCCCTAGGTGTCCCTGGGGGTGTCCTGGGTGTCCCTGGGGTGCCCAGGGTGTCCCTGGGGTTCCCTGGCTGTCCCGTACGTGTCCCTGGGGGTGCCCTGGATGTCCCCTATGCGTCCCTGGGGGTGCCCTGGGTGTCCCTGGGGTGCCCTGGCTGTCCCCTAGCTGTACCTGGGGGTCCCTGGCTATCTCCTAGGTGTCCCTGGGGGTGCCCTGGCTGTCCCTGTGGGTGCCCTGGTTGTCCCCTACGTGTCCCTGGGGTGCCCTGGGTGTCCCTGGGGTGCCCTGGCTGTCCCCTAGGTGTCCATGGGGGGGCCCTGGCTGTACCCTAGGTGTCTCTGGGGGTGCTCTGGCTGTCCCTGGGGGAGCCATGGCTGTCCCCTTGGTGTCCCTGGGGGTGCCCTGCCTGTCCCCTCGGTGTCCCTGGGGGTGCCCTGCCTGTCCCCTCGGTGTCCCTGGGGGTGCCCTGGCTGTCCCCTAAGTGTCCAAGGGGGTACCCTGGCTGTCCCTAGGGTGCCCTGGCTGTCCCTTAGGTGTCCCTGGGTGTGCCCTGGGTGTCTCTGGGGAGCCCTGGCTGTCCCCTAGGTGTCCCTGGGGGGGCCCTGGCTGTCCCTGGGGGAGCCATGGCTGTCCCTGGGGGTGCCCTGCCTGTCCCCTAGGTGTCCCTCGGGGGGTCCTGGCTGTCTCTGGGGTTCCTTGGCTGTCCCATAGGTGTCCCTGGGGGTGCCCTGGCTGTCCCCTACGTGTCCCTGGGGGTGCCCTGGGTGTCCCTGGGGTGCCGTGACTGTCCCCTAAGTGTCCCTGAGGGGGCCCTGGCTGTCTCCTAGGTGTGCCTGGGTATGCTCTGCCTGTCCCCTAAGTGTCCTAGGGGGTGCCCTGGCTGTGCCCTCGGTGTCTCTGGGGGTGCCCTGGCTGTCCCTAGGGTGCCCTGGCTGTCCCTTAGGTGTCCCTGGGTGTGCCCTGGGTGTCTCTGGGGTGCCCTGGCTGTCCCCTAGCTGTCCCTGGGGGGGCCCTGGCTGTCTCCTAGGTGTCCCTGGGGGTGCTCTGGCTGTCCCTGGGGGAGCTATGGCTGTCCTCTAGGTGTCCCTGGGGTGCCCTGACTGTCCCCTAGGTGTCCCTGGGGGGGCCCTGGCTGTCTCTGGGGTGCCCTGGCTGTCCCCTACGTGTCCCTGAGGGTGCCCTGGCTGTCCCTGGAGTTCCCTGGCTGTCCCCTAGGTGTCCCTGGGGGTGCCCCGGCTGTCCCATAGGTGTCCCTGGGGGTGCCCTGGGTGTCCCTGGGGTGCCCTGACTGTCCCCTAGGTGTCCCTGGGGGGGCCCTGGCTGTCTCCTAGGTCTCCCTGGAAGTGCCCTGGCTGTCCCTGTGGGTGCCCTGGCTGTCCCCTAGGCGTCCCTGGGGTTGCCCTGCCCCTCCTCTAGGTGTCCCTCGGGGTGCCCTGGCTGTGCCCTCCGTGTCTCTGGGGGTGCCCTGGCTGTCCCTTAGGTGTCCCTGGGTGTGCCCTGGCTGTCCCAGTGGGGGCGCAGGCTGTCCCCTACCTGTCCCTGGGATGCCCTGGCTGTCTCGTCAGTGTCCCTGGGGGTGCCCTGGCTGTCCCTGGGAGTGCCCCAGCTGTCCCCTAGGTGTCCCTGAGGTGCCCTACCTGTCCTCTAGGTGTCCCTGGGTGTGCCCTGGCTGTCCCCTCGGTGGCCCTGGGGGTGCCCTGGCTGTCCCTAGGGTGCCCTGGCTGTCCCTTAGGTGTCCCTGGGTGTGCCCTGGGTGTCTCTGGGGGTGCACAGGGTGTCCCTGGGGTTCCCTGGCTGTCCCCTAGGTGTCCCTGGGGGTGCCCTGGCTGTCCCTGGGGGTGCACAGGGTGTCCCTGGGGTTCCCTGGCTTTCCCGTACGTGTCCCTGGGGGTGCCCTGGAGGTCCCCTAGGCGTCCCTGGGGGGGCCCTGGATGTCTCCTAGGTGTCCCTGGGGGTGTCCTGGCTGTCCCCTAGGTGTCCCTGGGGGGGCCCTGGCTTCCTCCTAGGTGTCCCTGGGGGTTCCCTGCCTGTCCTCTACGTGTCCCTGGGGGTGCCATCGCTGTCCCTGGGGTGCCCTGGCTGTCCCCTAGGTGTCCCTGGGGACGCCCTGTCTGTCCTCTTGGTGTCCCTGGGGGTGCCCTGCCTGTCCCCTAGGTGTCCCTGGGGGTGCCCTGGGTGTCCCTGGGGGTGCACAGCGTGTCCCTGGGGTTCCTTGGCTGTCACGTACGTGTCCCTAGGGGTGCCCTGGAGGTCCCCCAGGTGTCCCTGGGGGTGCCCTGGGTGTCCCTGTGGGTGCCCTGGCTGTCCCTACGTGTCCCTGGGGTGCCCTGGGTGTCCCTGGGGTGCCCTGGGGCGCCCTGCCTGTCCCCTAGGTGTCCCTGGGGGTGCCCTCGCTATCCCTAGGTTGCCCTGGCTGTCCCCTAGGTGTCCCTGGGGGTGCCCTGCTTGTCCCCTAGATGTCCTTGGGGGTGCCCTGGCTGTCCCTCGGGTGCCCTGGCTGTGCCCTAGGTGTCCCTGGGTGTGCCCTGGGTGTCCCTGGGGGTGCACAGGGTGTCCCTGGGGTTCCCTGGCTGTCTCTGGGGTGTTCTGGGGGTGCCCTGGGTGTTCCTGGGGGTGCACAGGGTGTCCCTGGGGTTCCCTGGCTGTCCCCTAGGTGTCCCTGGGGGGCCCTGGCTGTCCCCTAGGTGTCCCTGGGGGTGCCCTGGCTGTCTCTGGGGTGCCCTGGGGGTGCCCTGGGTGTCCCTGGGGGTGCACAGGGTGTCCCTGGGGTGGCCTGGCTGTCCCCTTGGTGTTCCTGGGGGTGCCCCGGCTGTCCCCTAGGTGTCCCTGGGTGTGCCCTGGGTGTCCCTGGGGGTGCCCCTGGCTGTCCCCTAGGTGTCCCTGGGAGTGCCCTGGCTGTCCATAGGGTGCCCTGGCTGTCCCCTGGGTGTCCCTGGGGTGCCCTGGCTGTCCTCTAGGTGTCCCTGGGGGTGCCCCGGCTGTCCCCTAGGTGTCCCTGGGGATGCCCTGGCTGTCCCTGGGGGTGCCCAGGCTGTCCCCTAGATGTCCCTGGGTGTGCCCTGGGTGTCCCTGGGGGTGCACAGGGTGTCCCTGGGGTTCCCTGGCTGTGCCCTAGGTGTCGCTGGGTGTGCCCTGGGTGTCCCTTGGGGTGCACAGGGTGTCCCTGGGGTGCCCTGGCTGTCCCCTAGGTGTCCCTGGGGGTGCCCCGGCTGTCCCCTAGGTGTCCCTAAGGGTGCCCTGAGTGTCCCTGGGAGTGCCCTGGCTGACCCCTCTGTGTCCTAGGGGGTACCCTGGCTGTCCCTAGGGTGCCCTGGCTGTCCCCTAGGTGTCCCTGGGGGGGCCCTGGCTGTCCCTGGGGGAGCCATGGCTGTCCCTGGGGGTGCCCTGCCTGTCCCCTAGGTGTCCCTGGGGGGGTCATGGCTGTCTCTGGGGTTCCCTGACTGTCCCCTAGGTGTCCCTGAGGGGGCCCTGGCTGTCCCCTTGGTGTCCCTGTGGTGTCCCTGGCGTTCCCTGGCTGTCCCCTAGGTGTCCCTGGGGGGGCCCTGGCTTTCCCCTAGGTGTCCCTGGGGTGACGTGACTGTCCCCTAGGTGTCCCTGGGGGTGCCCTGCCTGTCCTATAGGTGTCCCTGGGGGTGCCCTGGCTGTGCCCTCCGTGTCTCTGGGGGTGCCCTGGCTGTCCCTAGTGTGCCCTGGCTGTCCCTTAGGTGTCCCTGGGTGTGCCCTGGGTGTCTCTTGGGTTCCCTGGCTGTCCCCTAGGTGTCCCTGGGGGTGCCCTGCCTGTCCCCTAAGTGTCCTAAGGGGTGCCCTGGCTATCCCTAGGGTGCCCTGGATGTGCTCTCGCTGTCCCTGGGGGTGGCCTGACTGTCCCTGGAGTGCTTTGGCTGTCCCCTAGCTGTCCCTGGGGTTGCCCCGGCTGTCCCCTAGGTGTCCCTGGGGATGCCCTGGCTGTCCCTGGGGGTGCCCAGGCTGTCCCCTAGATGTCCCTGGGTGTGCCCTGGGTGTCCCTGGGGGTGCACAGGGTGTCCCTGGGGTTCCCTGGCTGTCCCCTAGGTGTCCTTGAGGGTGCCCTGGGTGTTCCTGGGGGTGCACAGGCTGTCCCTGGGGTTCCCTGGCTGTCCCCTAGGTGTCCCTGGGGGGGCCCTGGCTGTCCCCTAGGTGTCCCTGGGGGTGCCCTGGCTGTCTCTGGGGTGTTCTGGGGGTGCCCTGGGTGTCCCTGGGGGTGCACAGGGTGTCCCTGGGGTGCCCTGGCTGTCCCCTAGGTGTCCCTGAGGGTGCCCCGGCTGTCCCTGGGGGTGCCCAGGCTGTCCCCTAGGTGTCCCTGGGTGTGCCCTGGGTGTCTCTGGGGAGCCCTGGCTGTCCCCTAGGTGTCCCTGGGGGTGCCCTGGGTGTCCCTGGGGGTGCACAGGGTGTCCCTGGGGGTGCCCTGGCTGTCCCTGGGGGTGCAAAGGGTGTCCCTGGGGTTCCCTGGCTGTCCCGTACGTGTCCCTGGGGGTGCCCTGGAGGTCCCCTAGGCGTCCCTGAGGGTGCCCTGGGTGTCCCTGGGGTGCCCTGGCTGTCCCCTAGCTGTCCCTGGGGGGGCCCGTACTGTCTCCTAGGTGTCCCTGGGGGTGCCCTGGCTGTCCCCTACGTGTCCCTGGGGTGCCCTGGGTGTCCCTGGGGTGCCCTGGGGTGCCCTGGCTGTCCCCTAGGTGTCCGTGGGGTGGCCCTGGCTGTCCCCTAGGTGTCCCTGGGGGTGCTCTGGCTGTCCCAGGGGGAACAATGGCTGTCCCCTTGGTGTCCCTGGGGGTGCCCAGGCTGTCCCCTAGGTGTCCCTGGGGGTGCCCTGGGTGTCCCTGGGGGTGCCCTGGCTGTCCCTAGGGTGCCCTGGCTGTCCCCTCGGTGTCCCTGGGGGTGCCCTGCCTGTCCCCTAGGTGTCCTTGGGGGTGCCCTGGCTGTCCCTAGGGTGCCCTGGCTGTGCCCTAGGTGTCGCTGGGAGTTCCCTGGGTGTCCCTTGGGCTGCACAGGGTGTCCCTGGGGTGCCCTGGCTGTCCCCTAGGTGTCCCTGGGGGTGCCCCGGCTGTCCCCTAGGTGTCCCTAAGGGTGCCCTGAGTGTCCCTGGGAGTGCCCTGGCTGACCCCTCTGTGTCCTAGGGGGTACCCTGGCTGTCCCTAGGGTGCCCTGGCTGTCCCCTAGGTGTCCCTGGGGGGGCCCTGGCTGTCCCTGGGGGAGCCATGGCTGTCCCTGGGGGTGCCCTGCCTGTCCCCTAGGTGTCCCTGGGGGGGTCATGGCTGTCTCTGGGGTTCCCTGACTGTCCCCTAGGTGTCCCTGAGGGGGCCCTGGCTGTCCCCTTGGTGTCCCTGTGGTGTCCCTGGCGTTCCCTGGCTGTCCCCTAGGTGTCCCTGGGGGGGCCCTGGCTTTCCCCTAGGTGTCCCTGGGGTGCCCTGACTGTCCCCTAGGTGTCCCTGGGGGTGCCCTGCCTGTCCTATAGGTGTCCCTGGGGGTGCCCTGGCTGTGCCCTCCGTGTCTCTGGGGGTGCCCTGGCTGTCCCTAGTGTGCCCTGGCTGTCCCTTAGGTGTCCCTGGGTGTGCCCTGGGTGTCTCTGGGGTTCCCTGGCTGTCCCCTAAGTGTCCCTGGGGGTGCCCTGGCTGTCCCTGGGGGAGCCATGGCTGTCCCTGGGGTTGCCCTGCCTGTCCCCTAGGTGTCCCTGGGGGGGTCCTGGCTGTCTCTGGGGTTCCCTGGCTGTCCCCTACGTGTCCCTGGGGGTGCCCTGGGTGTCCCTGGGGTGCCCTGGCTGTCCCCTAGGGGTTCCTGGGGGTGCCCCGGCTGTCCCCTAGGTGTCCCTGGGGGTGCCCTGGGTGTCCCTGGGGTGCCCTGGCTGTCCTCTAGGTGTCCCTGTGGGTGCCCTGCCTGTCCCCTAAGTGTCCTAGGGGGTGCCCTGGCTGTCCCTAGGGTGCCCTGGCTGTACCCTCGGTGTCTCTGGGGGTGCCCTGGCTGTCCCTTGGGTACCCTGGCTGTCCCTTAGGTGTCCCTGGGTGTGCCCTGAGTGTCTCTGGGTAGCTCTGGCTAACCCCTAGGTGTCCCTGGGGGGGCCCTGCCTGTCCCCTAGGTGTCCCTGGGAGGGTCCTGGCTGTCTCTGGGGTGCCCTGGTTGTCCCCCTACGTGTCCCTGGGGGTGCCCTGGGTGTCCCTGGGGTGCCCCTGACTGTCCCTTAGGTGTCCCTGGGGTGCCCTTCCTGTTCTCTAGGTGTCCCTGGGGGTGCCCTGGCTGTCCCCTAGGTGTCCCTGCGGGGGCCCTGGCTGTCCCCTAGGTGTCCCTGGGGGTGCACTGGCTGTCCCTGGGGGAGCCATGGCTGTCCCCTAGGTGTCCCTGGGGGGTGCCCTCGGTGTCCCTGGGGTGCCCTGACTGTCCCCTAGGTGTCCCTGGGGGAGCCCTGGCTGTCTCTGGGGTGCCCTGGCTGTCCCCTACGTGTCCCTGAGGGTGCCCTGTCTGTCCCTGGAGTGCCCTGGCTGTCCCCTAGGTGTCCCTGGGGGTGCCCAGGCTGTCCCCTAGGTTTCCCTGGGTGTGCCCTGGGTGTCCCTGGGGTGCCCTGACTGTCCCCTAGGTGTCCCTGGGGGTGCCCTGCCTGTCCTCTAGGTGTCCCTGGGGGTGCCCTGGCTGTGCCCTCCGTGTCTCTGGGGGTGCCCTGGCTGTCCCTAGTGTGCCCTGGCTGTCCCTTAGGTGTCCCTGGGTGTGCCCTGGGTGTCTCTGGGGTTCCCTGGCTGTCCCCTAGGTGTCCCTGGGGGTGCCCTGGCTGTCCCTGGGGGTGCACAGGGTGTCCCTGGGGTTCCCTGGCTGTCCCGTACGTGTCCCTGGGGGTGCCCTGGAGGTCCCCTTGGTGTCCCTGCGGGTGCCCTGGGTGTCCCTGGGGTGCCCTGGCTGTCCCCTAGGTGTCCCTGGGGGGGGCCCTGGCTGTCTCCTAGGTGTCCCTGGGGGTGCCCTGGGCGTCCCTGGGGTGCCCTGGGGTGCCCTTGCTGTCCCCTAGGCGGCCCTGGGGATGCCGTGGGTGTCCCCGGGGGTGCCCTCGCTGTCCCCTAGGTGTCCCTGGGGGTGCCCTGGGTGTCCCCTCGGTGTCCCTGGGGGGGTGCCCTGGCTGTCTTTAGGGTGCCCTGGCTGTCCCCTAGGTGTCCCTGGGGGTGCCCTAGGTGTCCCTGGGGGTGCCCCTGGCGGTCCCTAGGGTGCCCCTGGCTGTCCCCTAGGTGTCCCTGGGGGTGCCCTGGGTGTCCTTGGGGTACCCTGGCTGTCTCCAAGGTGTCCCTGTGGGTGCCCAGAGTGTCCCCTGGGAGTGCCCTGGCTGTCCCCTAGGTGTCCCGGGGGTGCCCTGCCTGTCCCCTAGGTGTCCCTGGGGGTGCCCTGGGTGTCCCTGGGGGTGCCCTGGCTGTCCCCTAGGTGTCCCTGGGGGTTCCCTGGGTGTCCCTGGGGGTGCCCCCTGGCTGTCCCCTAGGTGTCCCTGGGGGTGCCCTGGCTGTCCATAGGGTGCCCTGGCTGTCCCCTTTGTGTCCCTGGGGTGCCCTGGCTGTCCTCTAGGTGTCCCTGGGGGTGCCCTGCCTGTCCCCTAAGTGTCCTAGGGGGTGCCCTGGCTGTCCCTAGGGTGCCCTGGCTGTGCCCTCGCTGTCCCTGGGGGTGGCCTGGCTGTCCCTGGAGTGCCCTGGCTGTCCCCTAGGTGTCCCTAGGGGTGCCCCGGCGGTCCCCTAGGTGTCCCTGGGGATGCCCTGGCTGACCCTGGGGGTGCCCAGGCTGTCCCCTAGGTGTCCCTGGGTGTGCCCTGGGTGTCTCTGGGGAGCCCTGGCTGTCCCCTAGGTGTCCCTGGGGGTGCCCTGGGTGTCCCTGGGGGTGCACAGGGTGTCCCTGGGGGTGCCCTGCATGTCTCTGGGGGTGCACAGGGTGTCCCTGGTGTTCCCTGGCTGTCCCGTACGTGTCCCTGGGGGTGCCCTGGAGGTCCCCTAGGCGTCCCTGGGGGTGCCCTGGGTGTCCCTGGGGTGCCCTGGTTGTCCCCTAGCTGTCCCTGGGGTGGCCCTGGCTGCCTCCTAGGTGTCCCTGGGGGTGCCCTGGCTGTCCCCTACGTGTCCCTGGGGTGCCCTGGGTGTCCCTGGGACGCCCTGAGGCGCCCTGGCTTTCCCCTAGGTGTACACTGGGGGGCCCTGGCTGTCCCCTAGGTGTCCCTGGCGGTGCCCAGGCTGTCCCCTAGGTGTCCCTGGGGGTGCCCTGGGTGTCCCTGGGGGTGCCCTGGCTATCCCTAGGGTGCCCTGGCTGTCCCCTCGGTGTCCCTGGGGGTGCCCTGCCTGTCCCCTAGGTGTCCTTGGGGATGCCCTGGCTGACCCTAGGGTGCCCTGGCTGTGCCCTAGGTGTCGCTGGGTGTGCCCTGGGTGTCCCTGGGGGTGCACAGGGTGTCCCTGGGGTGCCCTGGCTGTCCCCTAGGTGTCCCTGGGGGTGCCCCGGCTTTCCCCTAGGTGTCCCTGGTGGTGTATTGAGTGTCCCTGGAAGTGCCCTGGCTGTCCCCTAAGTGTCCTAGGGGGTACCCTGGCTGTCCCTAGGGTGCCCTGGCTCTCCCTTAGGTGTCCCTGAGTGTGTCCTGGGTGTCTCTGGGGAGCCCTGGCGGTCCCCTAGGTGTCCCTGGGGGGGCCCTGGCTGTCCCTGGGGTGCCCTCTCTGTCCCCTAGGTGTCCCTGAGGGGGCCCTGGCTGTCCCCTAGGTGTCCCTGGGGGTTCCCTGGCTGTCCCCTAGGTGTCCCTGGGGGTGCCCTGCCTGTCCTCTAGGTGTCCCTGGGGGTGCCCCGGCTGTACCCTCCGTGTCTCTGGGGGTGCCCTGGCTGTCCCTAGGGCGCCCTGGCTGTCCCTTAGGTGTCCCTGGGTGTGCCCTGGGTGTCTGTGGGTGCCCTGGCTGTCCCCTAGGTGTCCCTGGGGGTGCCCTGGGTGTCCCTGGGGGTGCACAGGGTGTCCCTGGGGTGCCCTGGCTGTTCTCTAGGTGTCCCTGGGGGTGCCCTGGGTGTCCCTGGGGGCGCCCTGGCTGTCCCCTAGGTGTCCCTGCAGGTGCCCTGCCTGTCCCCTAAGTGTCCAAGGGGGTGCCCTGGCTGTGCCCTTGGTGTCTCTGGGGGTGCCCCTGGGCTGTCCCTAGGGTGCCCTGGCTGTCCCTTAGGTGTCCCTGGTGTGCCCTGGGTGTCTCTGGGGTGCCCTGGCTGTCCCCTAGGTGTCCCTGGAGGTGCCCTGGGTGTCTCTGGGGGGTGCCCAGGGTGTCCCTGGGGGTGCCCTGGCTGTCCCGTATGTGTCCCTGGAGGTCTCCTAGGTGTCCCTGGGGGTGCCCCTCGCTGTCCCTGGGGTGCCCTTGCTGTCCCCTAGGCGGCCCTGGGGTTGCCCTGGGTGTCCCCGGGGGTGCCCTCGCTGTCCCCTAGGTGTCCCTGGGGGTGCCCTGGCTGTCTTTAGGGTTCCCTGGCTGTCCCCTAGGTGTCCTGGGGGTGCCCTAGGTGTCCTTGGGGGTGCCCTGGCTGTCCCTAAGGTGCCCTGGCTGTCCCCTAGGGATCTCTGGGGTTGCCCTGGCTGTCCCCTAGGTGTCCCTGGGGGTGCCTTGGGTGTCCCTGGGGTACCCCGGCTGTCCCCAAGGTGTCCCTGTGGGTGCCCAGAGTGTCCCTGGGAGTGCCCTGGCTGTCTCCTAAATGTCCCTGGGGGTGCCCTGGCTGTCCCCTAGGTGTCCCTGGGGGTGCCCTGCCTGTCCCTGGGATGCCCTGCCTGTCCCCTAGGTGTCCCTGGGGAGGCCTGGCTGTCCCCTAGGTGTCCCTGGGGGTGTCCTAGGTGTCCCTGGGGGTGCCCTGGGTGTCCCTGGGGTGCCCTGGCTGTCCCCAAGGTGTCCCTGTGGGTGCCCAGAGTGTCCCTGGGAGTGCCCTGGCTGTCCCCTAGGGGTCTCTGGGGGTGCCCTGGCTGTCCCGTCAGTGTCCCTGGAGGTGCCCTGCCTGTCCCCTTGGTGTCCCTGGGGGTGTCCTGCCTTCCCCTAGGTGTCCCTGGGGGTGCCCTAGGTGTCCCTGGGGGTGCCCGGGGCGTCCCTGGGGTGCCCTGGCTGTTCCCAAGGTGTCCCTGTGGGTTCCCAGAGTGTCCCTGCTAGTGCCCTGGCTCTCCCCTAGAGGTCTCTGGGGCTGCCCTGGCTGTCCCGTCAGTGTCCCTGGGGGTGCCCTGCCTGTCCCCTAGGTGTCCCTGGGGGTACCCTGGGTGTCCCTGGGGGTGCACAGGGTGTCAATGGGGTTCCCTGGCTGTCCCGTACGTGTCCCTGGGGGTGCCCTGGAGGTCCCCTTGGTGTCCCTGGGGGTGCCCTGGGTGTCCCTGGGGTTCCCTGGCTGTCCCCTAGGTGTCCCTGGGGTGCCCTGGCTGTTCTCTAGGTGTCCCTGGGGGTGCCCTGGGTGTCCCTGGGGGCGCCCTGGCTGTCCCCTAGGTGTCCCTGCAGGTGCCCTGCCTGTCCCCTAAGTGTCCAAGGGGGTGCCCTGGCTGTGCCCTTGGTGTCTCTGGGGGTGCCCTGGCTGTCCCTAGGGTGCCCTGGCTGTCCCTTAGGTGTCCCTGGGTGTGCCCTGGGTGTCTCTGGGGTGCCCTGGCTGTCCCCTAGGTGTCCCTGGAGGTGCCCTGGGTGTCTCTGGGGGTGCCCAGGGTGTCCCTGGGAATGCCCTCGCTGTCCCTGGGGTGCCCTTGCTGTCCCCTAGGCGGCCCTGGGGTTGCCCTGGGTGTCCCCGGGGGTGCCCTCGCTGTCCCCTAGGTGTCCCTGGGGGTGCCCTGGGTGTCCCCTCGGTGTCCCTGGGGGTGCCCTGGCTGTCTTTAGGGTTCCCTGGCTGTCCCCTAGGTGTCCCTGGGGGTGCCCTAGGTGTCCTTGGGGGTGCCCTGGCTGTCCCTAGGGTGCCCTGGCTGTCCCCCTAGGGATCTCTGGGGTTGCCCTGGCTGTCCCCTAGGTGTCCCTGGAGGTGCCTTGGGTGTCCCTGGGGTACCCCGGCTGTCCCCAAGGTGTCCCTGTGGGTGCCCAGAGTGTCCCTGGGAGTGCCCTGGCTGTCCCCTAAATGTCCCTGGGGGTGCCCTGGCTGTCCCCTAGGTGTCCCTGGGGGTGCCCTGCCTGTCCATAGGGTGCCCTGGCTGTCCCCTAGGTGTCCCTGGGGTGCCCTGGCTGTTCTCTAGGTGTCCCTGGGGGTGCCCTGGGTGTCCCTGGGGGCGCCCTGGCTGTCCCCTAGGTGTCCCTGCAGGTGCCCTGCCTGTCCCCTAAGTGTCCAAGGGGGTGCCCTGGCTGTGCCCTTGGTGTCTCTGGGGGTGCCCTGGCTGTCCCTAGGGTGCCCTGGCTTCCCTTAGGTGTCCCTGGGTGTGCCCTGGGTGTCTCTGGGGTGCCCTGGCTGTCCCCTAGGTGTCCCTGGAGGTGCCCTGGGTGTCTCTGGGGGTGCCCAGGGTGTCCCTGGGGGTGCCCTGGCTGTCCCGTATGTGTCCCTGGAGGTCTCCTAGGTGTCCCTGGGGATGCCCTGGTTGTCCCTGGGGTGCCCTGACTGTCCCCTAGGTGTCCCTGGGGGGGCCCTGGCTGTCTCTGGGGTGCCCTGGCTGTCCCCTACGTGTCCCTGAGGGTGCCCTGGCTGTCCCTGGAGTTCCCTGGCTGTCCCCTAGGTGTCCCTGGGGGTGCCCAGGCTGTCCCATAGGTGTCCCTGGGGGTGCCCTGGGTGTCCCTGGGGTGCCCTGACTGTCCCCTAGGTGTCCCTGGGGGGGCCCTGGCTGTCTCATAGGTCTCCCTGGAAGTGCCCTGGCTGTCCCTGTGGGTGCCCTGGCTGTCCCCTAGGTGTCCCTGGGGTTGCCCTGCCCCTCCTCTAGGTGTCCCGCGGGGTGCCCTGGCTGTCCCCTAGGTGTCCCTGGGGGTGCCCTGGGTGTCCCTGGGGGTGCCCCTGGCTGTCCCCTAGGTGTCCCTGGGGGTGCCCTGGGTGTCCCTGGGGGTGCACAGGGTGTCCCTGGGGTTCCCTGGCTGTCCCCAAGGTGTCCCTGGGGGGGCCCTGGCTGTCCCCTAGGTGTCCCTGGGAGTGCCCTGGCTGTCTCTGGGGTGCCCTGGGGGTGGCCTGGGTGTCCCTGGGGGTGCACAGGGTGTCCCTGGGGGTGCCCTGGCTGTCCCTGGGGGTGCACAGGGTGTCCCTAGGGTTCCCTGGCTGTCCCGTACGTGTCCCCGGGGGTGCCCTGGAGGTCCCCTAGGCGTCCCTGGGGGTGACCTGCGTGTCCCTGGGGTGCCCTGGCTGTCCCCTAGCTGTCCCTGGGGGGGCCCTGGCTGTCTCCTAGGTGTCCCTGGGGGTGCCCTGGCTGTCCCTGTGGGTGCCCTGGCTGTCCCCTACGTGTCCGTGGGGTGCCCTGGGTGTCCCTGGCGTGCCCTGGGGTGCCCTGGCTGTCCCCTATGTGTCCATGGGGGGGACCTGGCTGTCCCCTAGGTGTCCCTGGGGGTGCTCTGGCTGTCCGTGTGGGAGCCATGGCTGTCCCCTTGGTGTCCCTGGGGGTGCCCAGGCTGTCCCCTAGGTGTCCCTTGAGGTGCCCTCGGTGTCCCTGGGGGTGCCCTGCCTGTCCCCTAGGTGTCCTTGGGGGTGCCCTGGCTGTCCCTAGGGTGCCCTGGCTGTGCCCTAGGTGTCGCTGGGTGCGCCCTGGGTGTCCCTGGGGGTGCACAGGGTGTCCCTGGGGTGCCCTGGCTGTCCCCTAGGTGTCCATGGGGGTGCCCGGGCTGTCCCCTAGGTGTCCCTGGGGGTGCCCTGAGTGTCCCTGGGGGTGCCCTGGCTGTCCCCTAAGTGTCCTAGGGGGTGCCCTGGCTGTCCCTAGGGTGTCCTGGCTGTCCCTTAGGTGTCCCTGGGGGGGCCCTGGCTGTCCCTGGGGGTGCCCTGCCTGTCCCCTAGGTGTCCCTGGGGGGGTCATGGCTGTCTCTGGGGTTCCCTGGCTGTCCCCTAGGTGTCCCTGGGGGTGCCCTGGCTGTCTCTGGGGTGCCCAGGGGGTGCCCTGGCTGTCCCTGGGGTGCCCTGGAGGTCCGCTAGGTGTCCCTGGGGGTGCCCTGGGTGTCCCTGGGGTGCCCTGGCTGTCCCCTAGGTGTCCCTGGGGGTGCCCCTGTTGTCCACTAGGTGTCCCTGGGGGTGCCCTGGCTGTCCCTGGAGGTGCCCAGGCTATCCCCTAGGTGTCCCTGGGATGCCCTGGCTGTCTCGTCAGTGTCCCTGGGGGTGCCCTGGCTGTCCCTGGGAGTGCCCCGGCTGTCCCCTAGGTGTCCCTGAGGTGCCCTACCTGTCCTCTAGGTGTCCCTGGGGGTGCCCTGGCTGTCCCCTCGGTGGCCCTGGGGGTGCCCTGGCTGTCCCTAGGGTGCCCTGGCTGTCCCTTAGGTGTCCCTGGGTGTGCCCTGGGTGTCTCTGGGGTGCCCTGCCTGTCCCCTAGGTGTCCCTGGGGGTGCCCTGGGTGTCCCTGGGGGTGCACAGGGTGTCCATGGGGTTCCCTGGCTGTCCCCGAGGTGTCCCTGGGGGTGCCCTGGATGTCCCTGGGGGTGCACAGGGTGTCCCTGGGGTTCCCTGGCTTTCCCGTACGTGTCCCTGGGGGTGCCCCTGTTGTCCACTAGGTGTCCCTGGGGGTGCCCTGGCTGTCCCTGGAGGTGCCCAGGCTGTCCCCTAGGTGTCCCTGGGATGCCCTGGCTGTCTCGTCAGTGTCCCTGGGGGTGCCCTGGCTGTCCCTGGGAGTGCCCCGGCTGTCCCCTAGGTGTCCCTGAGGTGCCCTACCTGTCCTCTAGGTGTCCCTGGGTGTGCCCTGGCTGTCCCCTCGGTGGCCCTGGGGGTGCCCTGGCTGTCCCTAGGGTGCCCTGGCTGTCCCTTAGGTGTCCCTGGGTGTGCCCTGGGTGTCTCTGGGGTGCCCTGCCTGTCCCCTAGGTGTCCCTGGGGGTGCCCTGGGTGTCCCTGGGGGTGCACAGGGTGTCCCTGGGGTTCCCTGGCTGTCCCCTAGGTGTCCCTGGGGGTGCCCTGGCTGTCCCTGGGGGTGCACAGGGTGTCCCTGGGGTTCCCTGGCTTTCCCGTACGTGTCCCTGGGGGTGCCCTGGAGGTCCCCTAGGCGTCCCTGGGGGGGCCCTGGATGTCTCCTAGGTGTCCCTGGGGGTGTCCTGGCTGTCCCCTAGGTGTCCCTGGGGGGGCCCTGGCTTCCTCCTAGGTGTCCCTGGGGGTGCCCTGCCTGTCCCCTAGGTGTCCCTGGGGGTGCCCTGGGTGTCCCTGGGGGTGCACAGCGTGTCCCCGGGGTTCCTTGGCTGTCCCGTACGTGTCCCTGGGGGTGCCCTGGAGGTCCCCCAGGTGTCCCTGGGGGTGCCCTGGGTGTCCCTGTGGGTGCCCTGGCTGTCCCTACGTGTCCCTGGGGTGCCCTGGGTGTCCCTGGGGTGCCCTGGGGCGCCCTGCCTGTCCCCTAGGTGTCCCTGGGGGTGCCCTCGCTATCCCTAGGTTGCCCTGGCTGTCCCCTAGGTGTCCCTGGGGGTGCCCTGCTTGTCCCCTAGATGTCCTTGGGGGTGCCCTGGCTGTCCCTCGGGTGCCCTGGCTGTGCCCTAGGTGTCCCTGGGTGTGCCCTGGGTGTCCCTGGGGGTGCACAGGGTGTCCCTGGGGTTCCCTGGCTGTCTCTGGGGTGTTCTGGGGGTGCCCTGGGTGTTCCTGGGGGTGCACAGGGTGTCCCTGGGGTTCCCTGGCTGTCCCCTAGGTGTCCCTGGGGGGCCCTGGCTGTCCCCTAGGTGTCCCTGGGGGTGCCCTGGCTGTCTCTGGGGTGCCCTGGGGGTGCCCTGGGTGTCCCTGGGGGTGCACAGGGTGTCCCTGGGGTGGCCTGGCTGTCCCCTAGGTGTTCCTGGGGGTGCCCCGGCTGTCCCCTAGGTGTCCCTGGGGGTGCCCTGGGTGTCCCTGGGGGTGCCCCTGGCTGTCCCCTAGGTGTCCCTGGGAGTGCCCTGGCTGTCCATAGGGTGCCCTGGCTGTCCCCTGGGTGTCCCTGGGGTGCCCTGGCTGTCCTCTAGGTGTCCCTGGGGGTGCCCTGCCTGTCCCCTAAGTGTCCTAGGGGGTGCCCTGGCTGTCCCTAGGGTGCCCTGGCTGTGCTCTCGCTGTCCCTGGGGTGGCCTGACTGTCCCTGGAGTGCTTTGGCTGTCCCCTAGCTGTCCCTGGGGGTGCCCCGGCTGTCCCCTAGGTGTCCCTGGGGATGCCCTGGCTGTCCCTGGGGGTGCCCAGGCTGTCCCCTAGATGTCCTTGGGTGTGCCCTGGGTGTCCCTGGGGGTGCACAGGGTGTCCCTGGGGTTCCCTGGCTGTCCCCTAGGTGTCCTTGAGGGTGCCCTGGGTGTTCCTGGGGGTGCACAGGCTGTCCCTGGGGTTCCCTGGCTGTCCCCTAGGTGTCCCTGGGGGTGCCCTGGCTGTCCCTGGGGGAGCCATGGCTGTCCCTGGGGTTGCCCTGCCTGTCCCCTAGGTGTCCCTGGGGGGGTCCTGGCTGTCTCTGGGGTTCCCTGGCTGTCCCCTAGGTGTCCCTGGGGGTGCCCTGGCTGTCTCTGGGGTGCCCTGGGGGTGCCCTGGGTGTCCCCTCGGTGTCCCTGGGGGTGCCCTGGCTGTCTTTAGGGTGCCCTGGCTGTCCCCTAGGTGTCCCTGGGGGTGCCCTAGGTGTCCTTGGGGGTGCCCTGGCTGTCCCTAGGGTGCCCTGGCTGTCCCCTAGGGATCTCTGGGGTTGCCCTGGCTGTCCCCTAAGTGTCCCTGGGGGTGCCTTGGGTGTCCCTGGAGTACCCCGGCTGTCCCCAAGGTGTCCCTGTGGGTGCCCAGAGTGTCCCTGGGAGTGCCCTGGCTGTCCCCTAAATGTCCCTGGGGGTGCCCTGGCTGTCCCCTAGGTGTCCCTGGGGGTGCCCTGCCTGTCCCTGGGATGCCCTGCCTGTCCCCTAGGTGTCCCTGGGGAGGCCTGGCTGTCCCCTAGGTGTCCCTGGGGGTGTCCTAGGTGTCCCTGGGGGTGCCCTGGGTGTCCCTGGGGTGCCCTGGCTGTCCCCAAGGTGTCCCTGTGGGTGCCCAGAGTGTCCCTGGGAGTGCCCTGGCTGTCCCCTAGGGGTCTCTGGGGGTGCCCTGCCTGTCCCCTTGGTGTCCCTGGGGGTGTCCTGCCTTCCCCTAGGTGTCCCTGGGGGTGCCCGGGGCGTCCCTGGGGTGCCCTGGCTGTCCCCAAGGTGTCCCTGTGGGTTCCCAGAGTGTCCCTGCTAGTGCCCTGGCTCTCCCCTAGAGGTCTCTGGGGCTGCCCTGGCTGTCCCGTCAGTGTCCCTGGGGGTGCCCTGCCTGTCCCCTAGGTGTCCCTGGGGGTACCCTGGGTGTCCCTGGGGGTGCACAGGGTGTCAATGGGGTTCCCTGGCTGTCCCGTACGTGTCCCTGGGGGTGCCCTGGAGGTCCCCTTGGTGTCCCTGGGGGTGCCCTGGGTGTCCCTGGGGTTCCCTGGCTGTCCCCTAGGTGTCCCTGGGGTGCCCTGGCTGTTCTCTAGGTGTCCCTGGGGGTGCCCTGGGTGTCCCTGGGGGCGCCCTGGCTGTCCCCTAGGTGTCCCTGCAGGTGCCCTGCCTGTCCCCTAAGTGTCCAAGGGGGTGCCCTGGCTGTGCCCTTGGTGTCTCTGGGGGTGCCCTGGCTGTCCCTAGGGTGCCCTGGCTGTCCCTTAGGTGTCCCTGGGTGTGCCCTGGGTGTCTCTGGGGTGCCCTGGCTGTCCCCTAGGTGTCCCTGGAGGTGCCCTGGGTGTCTCTGGGGGTGCCCAGGGTGTCCCTGGGGGTGCCCTGGCTGTCCCGTATGTGTCCCTGGAGGTCTCCTAGGTGTCCCTGGGGGTGCCCTCGCTGTCCCTGGGGTGCCCTTGCTGTCCCCTAGGCGGCCCTGGGGTTGCCCTGGGTGTCCCCGGGGGTGCCCTCGCTGTCCCCTAGGTGTCCCTGGGGGTGCCCTGGGTGTCCCCTCGGTGTCCCTGGGGGTGCCCTGGCTGTCTTTAGGGTTCCCTGGCTGTCCCCTAGGTGTCCCTGGGGGTGCCCTAGGTGTCCTTGGGGGTGCCCTGGCTGTCCCTAGGGTGCCCTGGCTGTCCCCTAGGGATCTCTGGGGTTGCCCTGGCTGTCCCCTAGGTGTCCCTGGGGGTGCCTTGGGTGTCCCTGGGGTACCCTGGCTGTCCCCAAGGCGTCCCTGTGGGTGCCCAGAGTGTCCCTGGGAGTGCCCTGGCTGTCCCCTAAATGTCCCTGGGGGTGCCCTGGCTGTCCCCTAGGTGTCCCTGGGGGTGCCCTGCCTGTCCCTGGGATGCCCTGCCTGTCCCCTAGGTGTCCCTGGGGAGGCCTGGCTGTCCCCTAGGTGTCCCTGGGGGTGTCCTAGGTGTCCCTGGGGGTGCCCTGGGTGTCCCTGGGGTGCCCTGGCTGTCCCCAAGGTGTCCCTGTGGGTGCCCAGAGTGTCCCTGGGAGTGCCCTGGCTGTCCCCTAGGGGTCTCTGGGGGTGCCCTGGCTGTCCCGTCAGTGTCCCTGGGGGTGCCCTGCCTGTCCCCTTGGTGTCCCTGGGGGTGTCCTGCCTTCCCCTAGGTGTCCCTGGGGGTGCCCTAGGTGTCCCTGGGGGTGCCCGGGGCGTCCCTGGGGTGCCCTGGCTGTCCCCAAGGTGTCCCTGTGGGTTCCCAGAGTGTCCCTGCTAGTGCCCTGGCTCTCCCCTAGAGGTCTCTGGGGCTGCCCTGGCTGTCCCGTCAGTGTCCCTGGGGGTGCCCTGGCTGTCCCCTAGGTGTCCCTGGGGGTACCCTGGGTGTCCCTGGGGGTGCACAGGGTGTCAATGGGGTTCCCTGGCTGTCCCGTACGTGTCCCTGGGGGTGCCCTGGAGGTCCCCTTGGTGTCCCTGGGGGTGCCCTGGGTGTCCCTGGGGTTCCCTGGCTGTCCCCTAGGTGTCCCTGGGGTGCCCTGGCTGTTCTCTAGGTGTCCCTGGAGGTGCCCTGGGTGTCCCTGGGGGCGCCCTGGCTGTCCCCTAGGTGTCCCTGCAGGTGCCCTGCCTGTCCCCTAAGTGTCCAAGGGGGTGCCCTGGCTGTCCCCTAGGTGTCCCTGGGGGGGCCCTGGCTGTCTCCTAGGTGTCCCTGGGGGTGCCCTGGGCGTCCCTGGGGTGCCCTGGGGTGCCCTGGCTGTCCCCTAGGTGTCCCTGTGGTGCCCTGGGTGTCCCTGGGGTGCCCTGGGGTGCCTTGGCTGTCCCCTAGTGTCCGTGGAGGTGCCCTGCCTGTCCCCTACGTGTCCCTGGGGGTGCCCTCGCTGTCCCTGGGGTGCCCTGCCTGTCTCCTAGGTGTCCCTGGGGGCGCCCTGGCTGTCCCCTAGGTGTCCCTGGGGGTGCCCTGGCTGTCCCTAGGGTGCCCTGGCTGTGCCCTAGGTGTCCCTGGGGTGCCCTGGCTGTCCCCTAGGTGTCCCTGGGGGTGCCCTGCCTGTCCCCTAAGTGTCCTAGGGGGTGCCCTGGCTGTGCGCTCGGTGTCTCTGGGGGTGCCCTGGCTGTCCCTACGGTGGCCTGGCTGTCCCTTAGGTGTCCCTGGGTGTGCCCTGGGTGTCTCTGGGGTGTCCTGGCTGTCCCCTAGGTGTCCCTGGGGGTGTCCTGGGTGTCCCTGGGGTGCCCAGGGTGTCCCTGGGGTTCCCTGGCTGTCCCGTACGTGTCCCTGGGGGTGCCCTGGATGTCCCCTAGGCGTCCCTGGGGGTGCCCTGGGTGTCCCTGGGGTGCCCTGGCTGTCCCCTAGCTGTACCTGGGGGTCCCTGGCTATCTCCTAGGTGTCCCTGGGGGTGCCCTGGCTTTCCCTGTGGGTGCCCTGGTTGTCCCCTTCGTGTCCCTGGGGTGCCCTGGGTGTCCCTGGGGTGCCCTGGGGTGCCCTGGCTGTCCCCTAGGTGTCCATGGGGGGGCCCTGGCTGTACCCTAGGTGTCCCTGGGGGTGCTCTGGCTGTCCCTGGGGGAGCCATGGCTGTCCCCTTGGTGTCCCTGGGGGTGCCCTGCCTGTCCCCTCGGTGTCCCTGGGGGTGCCCTGCCTGTCCCCTCGGTGTCCCTGGGGGTGCCCTGGCTGTCCCCTAAGTGTCCAAGGGGGTACCCTGGCTGTCCCTAGGGTGCCCTGGCTGTCCCTTAGGTGTCCCTGGGTGTGCCCTGGGTGTCTCTGGGGAGCCCTGGCTGTCCCCTAGGTGTCCCTGGGGGGGCCCTGGCTGTCCCTGGGGGAGCCATGGCTGTCCCTGGGGGTGCCCTGCCTGTCCCCTAGGTGTCCCTGGGGGGGTCCTGGCTGTCTCTGGGGTTCCTTGGCTGTCCCATAGGTGTCCCTGGGGGTGCCCTGGCTGTCCCCTACGTGTCCCTGGGGGTGCCCTGCGTGTCCCTGGGGTGCCCTGACTGTCCCCTAAGTGTCCCTGAGGGGGCCCTGGCTGTCTCCTAGGTGTGCCTGGGTATGCTCTGCCTGTCCCCTAAGTGTCCTAGGGGGTGCCCTGGCTGTGCCCTCGGTGTCTCTGGGGGTGCCCTGGCTGTCCCTAGGGTGCCCTGGCTGTCCCTTAGGTGTCCCTGGGTGTGCCCTGGGTGTCTCTGGGGTGCCCTGGCTGTCCCCTAGCTGTCCCTGGGGGGGCCCTGGCTGTCCCCTAGGTGTCCCTGGGGGTGCTCTGGCTGTCCCTGGGGGAGCTATGGCTGTCCTCTAGGTGTCCCTGGGGGGGCCCTGGCTGTCCCCTAGGTGTCCCTGGGGATGCCCTGGTTGTCCCTGGGGTGCCCTGACTGTCCCCTAGGTGTCCCTGGGGGGGCCCTGGCTGTCTCTGGGGTGCCCTGGCTGTCCCCTACGTGTCCCTGAGGGTGCCCTGGCTGTCCCTGGAGTTCCCTGGCTGTCCCCTAGGTGTCCCTGGGGGTGCCCCGGCTGTCCCATAGGTGTCCCTGGGGGTGCCCTGGGTGTCCCTGGGGTGCCCTGACTGTCCCCTAGGTGTCCCTGGGGGGGCCCTGGCTGTCTCCTAGGTCTCCCTGGAAGTGCCCTGGCTGTCCCTGTGGGTGCCCTGGCTGTCCCCTAGGTGTCCCTGGGGTTGCCCTGCCCCTCCTCTAGGTGTCCCTCGGGGTGCCCTGGCTGTGCCCTCCGTGTCTCTGGGGGTGCCCTGGCTGTCCCTAGGGTGCCCTGGCTGTCCCTTAGGTGTCCCTGGGTGTGCCCTGGGTGTCTCTGGGGTGCCCTGGCTGTCCCCTAGGTGTCCCTGGGCGTGCCCTTGGTGTCCCTGGGGGTGCACAGGGTGTCCCTGGGGTTCCCTGGCTGTGCCCTAGGTGTCCTTGGGGGGTCCCTGGCTGTCCCCTAGGTGTCCCTGGGGGTGCCCTGGCTGTCCCTGGGGGTGCACAGGTTGTCCCTTCGGTTCCCTGGCTGTCCCGTACGTGTCCCTGGGGGTGCCCTGGAGGTCCCCTTGGTGTCCCTGGGGGTGCCCTGGGTGTCCCTGGGGTGCCCTGGCTGTCCCCTAGGTGTCCCTGGGGGGGCCCTGGCTGTCTCCTAGGTGTCCCTGTGGGTGCCCTGGGCGTCCCTGGGGTGCCCTGGGGTGCCCTGGCTGTCCCCTAGGTGTCCCTGGGGTGCCCTGGGTGTCCCTGGGGTGCCCTGGAGTGCCTTGGCTGTCCCCTCGTGTCCCTGGAGGTGCCTTGCCTGTCCCCTACGTGTCCCTGGGGGTGCCCTCGCTGTCCCTGGGGTGCCGTTGCTGTCCCCTAGGCGGCCCTGGGGGTGCCCTGGGTGTCCCCGGGGGTGCCCTCGCCGTCCCCTAGGTGTCCCTAAGGGTGCCCTGGGTGTCCCCTCGGTGTCGTTGGGGGTGCCCTGTCTGTCCCCTAGGTGTCCTTGAGGGGGCCCTGGCTGTCCCCTAGGTGTCCCTGGGGGTTCCCTGGCTGTCCCCTAGGTGTCCCTGGGGGTGCCCAGAGTGTCCCTGGGAGTGCCCTGGCTGTCCCCTAGGTGTCCCGGGGGTGCCCTGCCTGTCCCCTAGGTGTCCCTGGGGGTGCCCTGGGTGTCCCTGGGGGTGCCCTGGCTGTCCCCTAGGTGTCCCTGGGGGTGCCCTGGCTGTCCATAGGGTGCCCTGGCTGTCCCCTTGGTGTCCCTGGGGTGCCCTGGCTGTCCTCTAGGTGTTCCTGGGGGTGCCCTGCCTGTCCCCTAAGTGTCCTAGGGGGTGCCCTGGCTGTCCCTAGGGTGCCCTGGCTGTGCCCTCGCTGTCCCTGGGGGTGGCCTGGCTGTCCCTGGAGTGCCCTGGCTGTCCCCTAGGTGTCCCTAGGGGTGCCCCGGCTGTCCCCTAGGTGTCCCTGGGGATGCCCTGGCTGACCCTGGGGGTGCCCAGGCTGTCCCCTAGGTGTCCCTGGGTGTGCCCTGGGTGTCTCTGGGGAGCCCTGGCTGTCCCCTAGGTGTCCCTGGGGGTGCCCTGGGTGTCCCTGGGGGTGCACAGGGTGTCCCTGGGGGTGCCCTGCATGTCTCTGGGGGTGCACAGGGTGTCCCTGGTGTTCCCTGGCTGTCCCGTACGTGTCCCTGGGGGTGCCCTGGAGGTCCCCTAGGCGTCCCTGGGGGTGCCCTGGGTGTCCCTGGGGTGCCCTGGTTGTCCCCTAGCTGTCCCTGGGGTGGCCCTGGCTGCCTCCTAGGTGTCCCTGGGGGTGCCCTGGCTGTCCCTGTGGGTGCCCTGGCTGTCCCCTACGTGTCCCTGGGGTGCCCTGGGTGTCCCTGGGGTGCCCTGAGGCACCCTGGCTTTCCCCTAGGTGTACACTGGGGGGCCCTGGCTGTCCCCTAGGTGTCCCTGGCGGTGCCCAGGCTGTCCCCTAGGTGTCCCTGGGGGTGCCCTGGGTGTCCCTGGGGGTGCCCTGGCTGTCCCTAGGGTGCCCTGGCTGTCCCCTCGGTGTCCCTGGGGGTGCCCTGCCTGTCCCCTAGGTGTCCTTGGGGATGCCCTGGCTGTCCCTAGGGTGCCCTGGCTGTGCCCTAGGTGTCGCTGGGGGTGCCCCGGCTTTCCCCTAGGTGTCCCTGGTGGTGTCCTGAGTGTCCCTGGAAGTGCCCTGGCTGTCCCCTAAGTGTCCTAGGGGGTACCCTGGCTGTCCCTAGGGTGCCCTGGCTCTCCCTTATGTGTCCCTGAGTGTGCCCTGGGTGTCTCTGGGGAGCCCTGGCGGTCCCCTAGGTGTCCCTGGGGGGGCCCTGGCTGTCCCTGGGGTGCCCTGTCTGTCCCCTAGGTGTCCCTGAAGGGGCCCTGGCTGTCCCCTAGGTGTCCCTGGGGGTTCCCTGGCTGTCCCCTAGGTGTCCCTGGGGGTGCCCTGCCTGTCCTCTAGGTGTCCCTGGGGGTGCCCCGGCTGTGCCCTCCGTGTCTCTGGGGGTGCCCTGGCTGTCCCTAGGGTGCCCTGGCTGTCCCTTAGGTGTCCCTGGGTGTGCCCTGGGTGTCTCTGGGTGCCCTGGCTGTCCGCTAGGTGTCCCTGGGGGTGCCCTGGGTGTCCCTGGGGGTGCACAGGGTGTCCCTGGGGTTCCCTGGCTGTCCCCTAGGTGTCCCTGGTGTGCCCTGGCTGTTCTCTAGGTGTCCCTGGGGGTGCCCTGGGTGTCCCTGGGGGTGCCCTGGCTGTCCCCTAGGTGTCCCTGAAGGTGCCCTGCCTGTCCCCTAAGTGTCCAAGGGGGTGCCCTGGCTGTGCCCTTGGTGTCTCTGGGGGTGCCCTGGCTGTCCCTAGGGTGCCCTGGCTGTCCCTTAGGTGTCCCTGGGTGTGCCCTGGGTGTCTCTGGGGTGCCCTGGCTGTCCCCTAGGTGTCCCTGGAGGTGCCCTGGGTGTCTCTGGGGGTGCCCAGGGTGTCCCTGGGGGTGCCCTGGCTGTCCCCTAGGCGGCCCTGGGGTTGCCCTGGGTGTCCCCGGGGGTGCCCTCGCTGTCCCCTAGGTGTCCCTGGGGGTGCCCTGGGTGTCCCCTCGGTGTCCCTGGGGGTACCCTGGCTGTCTTTAGGGTGCCCTGGCTGTCCCCTAGGTGTCCCTGGGGGTGCCCTAGGTGTCCTTGGGGGTGCCCTGGCTGTCCCTAGGGTGCCCTGGCTGTCCCCTAGGGATCTCTGGGGTTGCCCTGGCTGTCCCCTAGGTGTCCCTGGGGGTGCCTTGGGTGTCCCTGGGGTACCCCGGCTGTCCCCAAGGTGTCCCTGTGGGTGCCCAGAGTGTCCCTGGGAGTGCCCTGGCTGTCCCCTAAATGTCCCTGGGGGTGCCCTGGCTGTCCCCTAGGTGTCCCTGGGGGTGCCCTGCCTGTCCCTGGGATGCCCTGCCTGTCCCCTAGGTGTCCCTGGGGAGGCCTGGCTGTCCCCTAGGTGTCCCTGGGGGTGTCCTAGGTGTCCCTGGGGGTGCCCTGGGTGTCCCTGGGGTGCCCTGGCTGTCCCCAAGGTGTCCCTGTGGGTGCCCAGAGTGTCCCTGGGAGTGCCCTGGCTGTCCCCTAGGGGTCTCTGGGGGTGCCCTGGCTGTCCCGTCAGTGTCCCTGGGGGTGCCCTGCCTGTCCCCTTGGTGTCCCTGGGGGTGTCCTGCCTTCCCCTAGGTGTCCCTGGGGGTGCCCTAGGTGTCCCTGGGGGTGCCCGGGGCGTCCCTGGGGTGCCCTGGCTGTCCCCAAGGTGTCCCTGTGGGTTCCCAGAGTGTCCCTGCTAGTGCCCTGGCTCTCCCCTAGAGGTCTCTGGGGCTGCCCTGGCTGTCCCGTCAGTGTCCCTGGGGGTGCCCTGCCTGTCCCCTAGGTGTCCCTGGGGGTACCCTGGGTGTCCCTGGGGGTGCCCTGGCTGTCCCCTAGGTGTCCCTGGGGGTACGCTGGGTGTCCCTGGGGGTGCACAGGGTGTCAATGGGGTTCCCTGGCTGTCCCGTACGTGTCCCTGGGGGTGCCCTGGAGGTCCCCTTGGTGTCCCTGGGGGTGCCCTGGGTGTCCCTGGGGTGCCCTGGCTGTCCCCTAGGTGTCCCTGGGGGGGCCCTGGCTGTCTCCTAGGTGTCCCTGGGGGTGCCCTGGGCGTCCCTGGGGTGCCCTGGGGTGCCCTGGCTGTCCCCTAGGTGTCCCTGTGGTGCCCTGGGTGTCCCTGGGGTGCCCTTGGGTGCCTTGGCTGTACCCTAGTGTCCGTGGAGGTGCCCTGCCTGTCCCCTACGTGTCCCTGGGGGTGCCCTCGCTGTCCCTGGGGTGCCCTGCCTGTCCCCTAGGTGTCCCTGGGGGCGCCCTGGCTGTCCCCTAGGTGTCCCTGGGGGTGCCCTGGCTGTCCCAGTGGGTGCCCTGGCTGTGCCCTAGGTGTCCCTGGGGTGCCCTGGCTGTCCCCTAGGTGTCCCTGGGGGTGCCCTGCCTGTCCCCTAAGTGTCCAAGGGGGTGCCCTGGCTGTGCCCTCGGTGTCTCTGGGGGTGCCCTGGCTGTCCCTACGGTGGCCTGGCTGTCCCTTAGGTGTCCCTGGGTGTGCCCTGGGTGTCTCTGGGGTGTCCTGGCTGTCCCCTAGGTGTCCCTGGGGGTGTCCTGGGTGTCCCTGGGGTGCCCAGGGTGTCCCTGGGGTTCCCTGGCTGTCCCGTAGGTGTCCCTGGGGGTGCCCTGGGTGTCCCTGGGGGTGCACAGGGTGTCCCTGGGGGTGCCCTGGCTGTCCCTGGGGGTGCACAGGCTGTCCCTGGGTTTCCCTGACTGTCCCGTACGTGTCCCTGGGGGTGCCCTGGAGGTCCCCTAGGCGTCCCTGGGGGTGCCCTGGGTGTCCCTGGGGTGCCCTGGCTGTCCCCTAGCTGTACCTGGAAGTCCCTGGCTATCTCCTAGGTGTCCCTGGGGGTGCCCTGGCTGTCACTGTGGGTGCCCTGGTTGTCCCCTACGTGTCCCTGGGGTGCCCTGGGTGTCCCTGGGGTGCCCTGGGGTGCCCTGGCTGTCCCCTAGGTGTCCATGGGGGGGCCCTGGCTGTCCCCTAGGTGTCCCTGGGGGTGCTCTGGCTGTCCCTGGGGGAGCCATGGCTGTCCCCTTGGTGTCCCTGGGGGTGCCCTGCCTGTCCCCTCGGTGTCCCTGGGGGTGCCCTGCCTGTCCCCTCGGTGTCCCTGGGGGTGCCCTGGCTGTCCCCTAAGTGTCCAAGGGGGTACCCTGGCTGTCCCTAGGGTGCCCTGGCTGTCCCTTAGGTGTCCCTGGGTGTGCCCTGGGTGTCTCTGAGGAGCCCTGGCTGTCCCCTAGGTGTCCCTGGGGGGCCCTGGCTGTCCCTGGGGGAGCCATGGCTGTCCCTGGGGGTGCCCTGCCTGTCCCCTAGGTGTCCCTGGGGGGGTCCTGGCTGTCTCTGGGGTTCCTTGGCTGTCCCATAGGTGTCCCTGGGGGTGCCCTGGCTGTCCCCTACGTGTCCCTGGGGGTGCCCTGGGTGTCCCTGGGGTGCCCTGACTGTCCCCTAAGTGTCCCTGAGGGGGCCCTGGCTGTCTCCTAGGTGTGCCTGGGGGTGCTCTGCCTGTCCCCTAAGTGTCCTAGGGGGTGCCCTGGCTGTGCCCTCGGTGTCTCTGGGGGTGCCCTGAGTGTCCCTGGGAGTGCCCTGGCTGTCCCTTAGGTGTCCCTGGGTGTGCCCTGGGTGTCTCTGGGGTGCCCTGGCTGTCCCCTAGCTGTCCCTGGGGGGGCCCTGGCTGTCCCCTAGGTGTCCCTGGGGGTGCTCTGGCTGTCCCTGGGGGAGCTATGGCTGTCCTCTAGGTGTCCCTGGGGGGGCCCTGGCTGTCCCCTAGGTGTCCCTGGGGATGCCCTGGTTGTCCCTGGGGTGCCCTGACTGTCCCCTAGGTGTCCCTGGGGGGGCCCTGGCTGTCTCTGGGGTGCCCTGGCTGTCCCCTACGTGTCCCTGAGGGTGCCCTGGCTGTCCCTGGAGTTCCCTGGCTGTCCCCTAGGTGTCCCTGGGGGTGCCCAGGCTGTCCCATAGGTGTCCCTGGGGGTGCCCTGGGTGTCCCTGGGGTGCCCTGACTGTCCCCTAGGTGTCCCTGGGGGGGCCCTGGCTGTCTCCTAGGTGTCCCTGTGGGTGCCCTGGGTGTCCCTGGGGTGCCCTGGGGTGCCCTGGCTGTCCCCTACGTGTCCCTGGGGTGCCCTGGGTGTCCCTGGGGTGCCCTGGAGTGCCTTGGCTGTCCCCTAGTGTCCCTGGAGGTGCCCTGCCTGTCCCCTACGTGTCCCTGGGGGTGCCCTCGCTGTCCCTGGGGTGCCCTTGCTGTCCCCTAGGCGGCCCTGGGGGTGCCCTGGGTGTCCCCGGGGGTGCCCTCGCCGTCCCCTAGGTGTCCCTGGGGGTGCCCTGGGTGTCCCCTCGGTGTCTTTGGGGGTGCCCTGCCTGTCCCCTAGGTGTCGTTGGGGGTGCCCTGGGTGTCCCTGGGGGTGCCCTGGCTGTCCCCTAGGTGTCCCTGGGGGTGCCCTGGCTGTCCCCTAAGTGTCCTAGGGGGTACCCTGGCTGTCCCTAGGGTGCCCTGGCTGTCCCTTAGGTGTCCCTGGGTGTGCCCTGGGTGTCTCTGGGGAGCCCTGGCTGTCCCCTAGGTGTCCCTGGGGGGGCCCAGGCTGTCCCTGGGGGAGCCATGGCTGTCACTGGGAGTGCCCTGCCTGTCCCCTAGGTGTCCCTGGGGGGGTCCTGGCTGTCTCTGGGGTTCCTTGGCTGTCCCCTAGGTGTCCCTGGGGGTGCCCTGGCTGTCCCCTACGTGTCCCTGGGGGTGCCCTGGGTGTCCCTGGAGTGCCCTGACTGTCCCCTAGGTGTCCCTGAGGGGGCCCTGGCTGTCTCCTAGGTGTCCCTGGGGGTGCCCTGCCTGTCCCCTAAGTGTCCTAGGGGGTGCCCTGGCTGTGCCCTCGGTGTCTCTGGGGGTGCCCTGGCTGTCCCTACGGTGGCCTGGCTGTCCCTTAGGTGTCCCTGGGTGTGCCCTGGGTGTCTCTGGGGTGCCCTGGCTGTCCCCTAGGTGTCCCTGGGGGTGTCCTGGGTGTCCCTGGGGTGCCCAGGGTGTCCCTGGGGTTCCCTGGCTGTCCCGTAGGTGTCCCTGGGGGTGCCCTGGGTGTCCCTTGGGGTGCACAGGGTGTCCCTGGGGGTGCCCTGGCTGTCCCTGGGGGTGCACAGGGTGTCCCTGGGGTTCCCTGGCTGTCCCGTACGTGTCCCTAGGGGTGCCCTGGAAGTCCCCTAGGCGTCCCTGGGGGTGCCCTGGGTGTCCCTGGAGTGCCCTGGCTGTCCCCTACCTGTACCTGGGGGTCCCTGGCTGTCTCCTAGGTGTCCCTGGGGGTGCCCTGGCTGTCCCTGTGGGTGCCCTGGTTGTCCCCTACGTGTCCCTGGGGTGCCCTGGGTGTCCCTGGGGTGCCCTGGGGTGCCCTGGCTGTCCCCTAGGTGTCCATGGGGGGGCCCTGGCTGTCCCCTAGGTGTCCCTGGGGGTGCTCTGGCGGTCCCTGGGGGAGCCATGGCTGTCCCCTTGGTGTCCCTTGGGGTGCCCAGGCTGTCCCTAGGGTGCCCTGGCTGTCCCGTCAGTGTCCCTGGGGGTGCCCTGCCTGTCCCCTAGGTGTCCCTGGGGGTACCCTGGGTGTCCCTGGGGGTGCCCTGGCTGTCCCCTAGGTGTCCCTGGGGGTACCCTGGGTGTCCCTGGGGGTGCACAGGGTGTCCCTGGGGTTCCCTGGCTGTCCCGTACGTGTCCCTAGGGGTGCCCTTGAGGTCCCCTAGGCGTCCCTGGGGGTGCCCTGGGTGTCCCTGGGGTGCCCTGGCTGTCCCCTACCTGTACCTGGGGGTCCCTGGCTGTCTCCTAGGTGTCCCTGGGGGTGCCCTGGCTGTCCCTGTGGGTGCCCTGGTTGTCCCCTACGTGTCCCTGGGGTGCCCTGGGTGTCCCTGGGGTGCCCTGGGGTGCCCTGGCTGTCCCCTAGGTGTCCATGGGGGGGCCCTGGCTGTCCCCTAGGTGTCCCTGGGGGTGCTCTGGCTGTCCCTGGGGGAGCCATGGCTGTCCCCTTGGTGTCCCTTGGGGTGCCCAGGCTGTCCCTAGGGTGCCCTGGCTGTCCCCTCAGTGTCCCTGGGGTGCCCTGCCTGTCTCCTCGGTGTCCTTGGGGGTGCCCTGGCTGTCCCTAGGGTGCCCTGGCTGTGCCCTAGGTGTCGCTGGGTGTGCCCTGGGTTTCCCTGGGGGTGCACAGGGTGTTCCTGGGGGTGCCCTGGCTGTCCCTGGGGGTGCACAGGGTGTCCCTGGGGTTCCCTGGCTGTCCCCTAGGTGTTCCTGGGGGTGCCCTGGGTGTCCCTGGGCGTGCACAGGGTGTCCCTGGGGTGCCCTGGCTGTCCCCTCGGTGTTCCTGGGGGTGCCCTGCCTGTCCCCTAAGTGTCCTAAGGGGTGCCCTGGCTGTCCCTTAGGTGTCCCTGGGTGGCCCTGGGTGTCTCTGGGGTGCCCTGGCTGTCCCTTAGCTGTCCCTGGGGGGGCCCTGACTGTCCCCTAGGTGTCCCTGGGGGTGCTCTGGCTGTCCCTGGGGGAGCTATGGCTGTCCCCTAGGTGTCCCTGGGGGGGCTTTGGCTGTCCCCTAGGTATCCTTGGGTGTGTCCTGGCTGTCCCTAGGGTGCCCTGGCTGTCCCCTCGGTGTCCCTGGGGGTGGCCTGCCTGTCCCCTAGGTGTCCTTGGGGTGCCCTGGCTGTCCCTAGGGTGCCCTGGCTGTGCCCTCTGTGTCCCTGGGGGTGCCCTGGCTGTCCCTAGGGTACCCTGGCTGTCCCCTAGGTGTCCCTGGGGGTGCCCTGGGTTTGCCTGGGGTGCCCTGGCTGTCCTCTAGGTGTCCCTGGGGGTGCCCTGGGTGTCCCTGGGGATGCCCTGGCTGTCCCCTAGGTGTCCCTGGGGGTGCCCTGGGTGTCCCTGGGGGGGCCCTGGCTGTCCCCTAGGTGTCCCTGGGGGTGCCCTGGCTGCACCCTAGGTGTCCCTGGGGGTGTCCTGGCTGTCCCCTAGGTGTCCCTGGGGGTGCCCTGGGTGTCCCTGGGGGGCCCTGGCTGTCCCCTAGGTGTTCCTGGGGGTGCATTAGGTGTCCCTGGGGGTGCCCAGGGTGTCCCTGGGGTTCCCTGGCTGTCCCCTAGGTGTCCCTGGGGGGGCCCTGGTGTCCCTGGGTTGCCCTGGCTGTCCCCTAGGTGTCCCTGCCTCGCTCGTATCCTCGACTCCGCCTCCGGCGCCATGGTGACTCCCCTCCCAGTCTGGACCAGTGTGGCCTCACCCCCTCCCCTGGGGCCATCCGACCCATCCCAGTATAGACCAGTAAGGCACCGAGTGGCCACCATGGACCCCCCACACGCCTGCCAGTTCATCCCAGTTCATCCCAGTCCACTCTTCGTCCATCCCAGGTTTCTCTGGTCACCCTCCCAGTGCTCTCAGTCCATCCCAGTCCCGCAGGTGTTGGTGCTTGGGGCTTGATGAGCTGGTGCCTGTCCGCAACGTGGAGCGGCTCAAACGGGACCTCAGGGTGAGGGGGGGCGCGGATTTGGGGGGATCCTGGGGGTCCTGAGTTGTCGTGGAGGGGGTTTTTGGGTTGTGGGGGGTCTGGGGGGAGTCCTGGGGGCTGCTTTGGGTGCTTTGGGGGGTATTCGGGAGGTTTGGGCGGCCCATTTGAGGCATCAAAAACCTGAGGAGGGTTTTGACAGCTCCTGGAGGTGGAGGGGGCCGTGGGGGTGAGCTGGCTGTCCCAGGGGGTTCCTGGCTGTCCCTCGATGTCCCTGGGGTGCCCTGGCTGTCACTTAGGTGTCCCTCGGGGTGCCCTGGGTGTCCCTGGGGTGCCCTGGCTGTCCCCTTGGTGTCCCTGGGGGTGCCCTGTGGGTCCCTGTGGTGTCCTGGGGGTGCCCTGGTGTCCCTGGGGGGGGCCTGGCTGTCCCCTAGGTGTCCCTGGGGGCGCCTTGGCTGTCCTCTAGGTGTCCCTGGGGATGCCCTGCCTGTCGCCTACGTGTCCCTGGGGTTGCACTGGCTGTCCCTAGGGTGCCCTGGCTGTCCCCTAGGTGTCCCTGGGGGTGCCCTGGCTGTCCCTAGGGTGCCCTGGCTGTACCCTCGTGTCCCTGGGGGTGCCCTGCCTGGCCCCTAGGTGTTCTTGGGGGTGCCCTGGCTGTCCCTAGGGTGCCCTGGCTGTTCTTTTGGTGTCTCTGGGGGTGCCCTGGCTGTCCCTAGGGTGCCCTGGCTGTGCCCTGCGTGTCCCTGGGTGTGCCCTGGCTGTCCCCTAGGTGTCCCTGGGGGTGCCCTGGCTGTCTCTGGGGTGCCCTGGGGGTGCACGGGGTGTCCCTGGAGGTGCACAGGGTGTCCCTGTGGTGCCCTGGAGGTCCCCTAGGTGTCCCTGGGGGTGCCCTGGGTGTCCCTGGGGTGCCCTGGATGTCCCCTAGGTGTCCCTGGGTGTGCCCTGGCTGTCCCAGTGGGTGCCCAGGCTGTCCCCTACGTGTGCCTGGGATGCCCTGGCTGTCTCGTCAGTGTCCCTGGGGGTGCCCTGGCTGTCCCTGGGGGTGCCCCGGCTATCCCCTAGGTGTCCCTGGGGTGCCCTGCCTGTCCCCTCGGTGGCCCTGGAGGTGCCCTGACTGTCCCTAGGCTGCCCTGGCTGTCCCTTAGTTGTCCCTGGGTGTGCCCTGGGTGTCTCTGGGGTGCCCTGCCTGTCCCCTAGGTGTCCCTGGGGGTGCCCTGGGTGTCCCTGGAGTGCCCTGGCTGTCCCCTAGGTGTCCCTGGGGGGGCCCTGGCTGTCTCCTAGGTGTCCCTGGGGGTGCCCTGGCTGTCCCCTACGTGTCCCTGGGGTGCCCTGGGTGTCCCTGGGGTGCCCTGGGGTGCCCTGGCTGTCCCCTAGGTGTCCCTGGGGGTGCCCTGCTTGTCCTCTACGTGTCCCTGGGGGTGCCCTCGCTGTCCCTGGGGTGCCCTGGCTGTCCCCTAGGTGTCCCAGAGGACCCCCTGTCTGTCCTCTAGGTGTCCCTGGGGGTGCCCTGCCTGTCCCCTAGGTGTCCCTGGGGGTGCCCTGGGTGTCCCTGGGGGTGCACAGCGTGTCCCTGGGGTTCCCTGGCTCTCCCCTAGGTGTCCTTGGGGGTGCCCTGGGTGTCCCTGGGTGTGCACAGGGTGTCCCTGGGGTTCCCTGGCTGTCCCCTATGTGTCCCTGGGGAGGCCCTGGCTGTCCCCTAGGTGTCCCTGGGGGTGCCCTGGCTGTCTCTGGGGTGCCCTGGGAGTGCCCTGGGTGTCCCTGGGGGTGCACAGTGTGTCCCTGGGGGTGCCCCTGGCTGTCCCCTAGGTGTCTCTGGGGGTGCCCTGGCTGTCCATAGGATGCCCTGGCTGTCCCCTGGGTGTCCCTGGGGTGCCCTGGCTGTCCTCTAGGTGTCCCTGGGGGTGCCCTGCCTGTCCCCTAAGTGTCCTAGGGGGTGCCCTGGCTGTCCCTAGGGTGCCCTGGCTGTGCCCTCGCTGTCCCTGGGGGTGGCCTGGCTGTCCCTGGAGTGCCCTGGCTGTCCCCTAGGTGTCCCTGGGGGTGCCCCGGCTGTCCCCTAGGTGTCCCTGGGGGTGCTCTGGCTGTCCCTGGGTGAGCTATGGCTGTCCCCTAGGTGTCCCTGGGGGGGCCCTGGCTGTCCCCTAGGTGTCCCTGGGGGTGCCCTGGGTGTCCCTGGGGTGCCCTGACTGTCCCCTAGGTGTCCCTGGGGGGGCCCTGGCTGTCTCTGGGGTGCCCTGGCTGTCTGCTACGTGTCCCTGAGGGTGCCCTGGCTGTCCCTGGAGTGCCCTGGCTGTCCCCTAGGTGTCCCTGGGGGTGCCCAGGCTGTCCCTTAGGTGTCCCTGGGGTTGCCCTGGGTGTCCCTGGGGTGCCCTGACTGTCCCCTAGGTGTCCCTGGGGGGGCCCTGGCTGTCTCCTAGGTCTCCCTGGAAGTGCCCTGGCTGTCCCTGTGGGTGCCCTGGCTGTCCCCTAGGTGTCCCTGGGGGTGCCCTTCCTGTCCTCTAGGTGTCCCTGGGGGTGCCCTGGCTGTGCCCTCCGTGTCTCTGGGGGAGCCCTGGCTGTCCCTAGGCTGCCCTGGCTGTCCCTTAGGTGTCCCTGGGTGTGCCCTGGGTGTCTCTGGGGTGCCCTGGCTGTCCCCTAGGTGTCCCTGGGGGTGCCCTGGGTGTCCCTGGGGGTGCACAGGGTGTCCCTTGGGTTCCCTGGCTGTCCCCTAGGTGTCTCTTGGGGGGCCCTGGCTGTCCCCTAGGTGTCCCTGGGGTTCCCTGGCTGTCCCGTACGTGTCCCTGGGGGTGCCCTGGAGGTCCCCTTCGTGTCCCTGGGGGTGCCCTGGGTGTCCCTGGGGTGCCCTGGCTGTCCCCAAGGTGTCCCTGCGGGGGCCCTGGCTGTCTCCTAGGTGTCCCTGGGGGTGCCCTGGGCGTCCCTGGGGTGCCCTGGGGTGCCCTGGCTGTCCCCTAGGTGTCCCTGGGGTGCCCTGGGTGTCCCTGGGGTGCCCTGGGGTGCCTTGGATGTCCCCTAGTGTCGGTGGAGGTGCCCTGCCTGTCCCCTACGTGTCCCTGGGGGTGCCCTCGCTGTCCCTGGGGTGCCCTGGCTGTCCCCTAGGTGTCCCTGGGGGTGCCCTGGCTGTCCCCTTGGTGTCCCTGGGGGTGCCCTGGCTGTCCCTAGGGTGCCCTGGCTGTGCCCTAGGTGTCCCTGGGGTGCCCTGGCTGTCCCCTAGGTGTCCCTGGGGGTGCCCTGCCTGTCCCCTAAGTGTCCTAGGGGGTGCCCTGGCTGTGCCCTCGGTGTCTCTGGGGGTGCCCTGGCTGTCCCTACGGTGCCCTGGCTGTCCCTTAGGTGTCCCTGGGTGTGCCCTGGGTGTCTCTGGGGTGCCCTGGCTGTCCCCTAGGTGTCCCTGGGGGTGTCCTGGGTGTCCCTGGGGGTGCCCAGGGTGTCCCTGGGGTTCCCTGGCTGTCCCGTAGGTGTCCCTGGGGGTGCCCTGGTTGTCCCTGGGGGTGCACAGGTTGTCCCTGGGGGTGCCCTGGCTTTCCCTGGGGGTGCACAGGGTGTCCCTGGGGTTTCCTGGCTGTCCCGTACGTGTCCCTGGGGGTGCCCTGGAGGTCCCCTAGGCGTCCCTGGGGGTGCCCTGGGTGTCCCTGGAGTGCCCTGGCTGTCCCCTAGCTGTACCTGGGGGGGCCCTGGCTGTCCCTGTGGGTGCCCTGGCTGTCCCCTACGTGTCCCTGGGGTGCCCTGGGTGTCCCTGGGGTGCCCTGGGGTGCCCTGGCTGTCCCCTAGGTGTCCCTGGGGGTGCTCTGGCTGTCCCTGGGGGAGCCATGGCTGTCCCCTTGGTGTCCCTGGGGGTGCCCAGGCTGTCCCTAGGGTGCCCTGGCTGTCCCCTCAGTGTCCCTGGGGGTGCCCTGCCTGTCCCCTCTGTGTCCTTGGGGGTGCCCTGGCTGTCCCTAGGGTGCCCTGGCTGTGCCCTAGGTGTCGCTGGGTGTGCCCTGGGTTTCCCTTGGGGTGCACAGGGTGTCCCTGGGGTGCCCTGGCTGTCCCCTAGGTGTCCCTGGGGGTGCCCCGGCTGTCCCCTAGGTGTCCCTGGGGGTGCCCTGAGTGTCCCTGGGGGTTCCCTGGCTGTCCCCTAAGTGTCCTAGGGGGTACTCTGGCTGTCCCTAGGGTGCCCTGGCTGTCCCTTAGGTGTCCCTGGGTGTGCCCTGGGTGTCTCTGGGGAGCCCTGGCTGTCCCCTAGGTGTCCCTGGGGGGGCCCTGACTGTCCCTGGGGGAGCCATGGCTGTCCCTGGGGGTGCCCTGCCTGTCCCCTAGGTGTCCCTGGGGGGGGTCCTGGCTGTCTCTGGGGTTCCTTGGCTGTCCCCTAGGTGTCCCTGGGGGTGCCCTGGCTGTCCCCTAGGTGTCCCTGGGGGTGCCCTGGCTGTCCCCTACGTGTCTCTGGGGGTGCCCTGGGTGTCCCTGGGGTGCCCTGACTGTCCCCTAGGTGTCCCTGAGGGGGCCCTGGCTGTCTCCTAGGTGTCCCTGGGGGTGCTCTGCCTGTCCCCTAAGTGTCCTAGGGGGTGCCCTGGCTGTGCCCTCGGTGTCTCTGGGGGTGCCCTGGCTGTCCCTAGGGTGCCCTGGCTGTCCCTTAGGTGTCCCTGGGTGTGCCCTGGGTGTCTCTGGGGTGCCCTGGCTGTCCCCTAGCTGTCCCTGGGGGTGCCCTGGGTGTCCCTGGGGGGGCCCTGGCTGTCCCCTAGGTGTCCCTGGGGGTGCCCTGGCTGTGCCCTCGGTGTCCCAGAGGGTGCTCTGGCTGTCCCTAGGGTGCCCTGGCTGCGCCCTAGGTGTCCCTGGGTGTGCCCTGGGTGTCCCTGGGGGTGCACAGGGTGTCCCTGTGGTTCCCTGGCTCTCCCCTAGGTGTCCCTTGGGGTGCCCTGGGTGTCCCTGGGTGTTCACAGGGTGTCCCTGGGGTTCCCTGGCTGTCCCCAAGGTGTCCTTGGGGAGGCCCTGGCTGTCCCCTAGGTGTCCCTGGGGGTGCCCTGGCTGTCTCTGGGGTGCCCTGGGGGTGCCCTGGGTGTCCCTGGGGGTGCCCTGGGTGTCCCTGGGGTGCCCAGGCTGTCCCCTAGGTGTCCCTGGGGGTGCCCCTGGCTGTCCCCTAGGTGTCTCTGGGGGTGCCCTGGCTGTCCATAGGATGCCCTGGCTGTCCCCTGGCTGTCCCTAGGGTGCCCTGGCTGTGCCTTCGCTGTCCCTGGGTGGGCCCTGGCTGTCTCTGGGGTTCCCTGGCTGTCCGCTACGTGTCCCTGAGGGTGCCCTGGCTGTCCCTGGAGTGCCCTGGCTGTCCCCTAGGTGTCCCTGGGGGTGCCCAGGCTGTCCCCTAGGTGTCCCTGCGGTTGCCCTGGGTGTCCCTGGGGTTCCCTGGCTGTCCCCTAGGTGTCCCTGGGGGGGCCCTGGTGTCCCTGGGTTGCCCTGGCTGTCCCCTAGGTGTCCCTGCCTCGCTCGTATCCTCGACTCCGCCTCCGGCGCCATGGTGACTCCCCTCCCAGTCTGGACCAGTGTGGCCTCACCCCCTCCCCTGGGGCCATCCAACCCATCCCAGTCTAGACCAGTAAGGCACCGAGTGGCCACCATGGACCCCCACACGCCTGCCAGTTCATCCCAGTTCATCCCAGTCCACTCTTCGTCCATCCCAGGTTTCTCTGGTCACCCTCCCCGTGCTCTCAGTCCATCCCAGTCCCGCAGGTGTTGGTGCTTGGGGCTTGATGAGCTGGTGCCTGTCCGCAACGTGGAGCGGCTCAAACGGGACCTCAGGGTGAGGGGGGCGCGGATTTGGGGGGATCCTGGGGGTCCTGAGTTGTCGTGGAGGGGGTTTTTGGGTTGTGGGGGGTCTGGGGAGAGTCCTGAGGGCTGCTTTGGGTGCTTTGGGGGGTATTCGGGAGGTTTGGGCGGCCCATTTGAGGCATTAAAAACCTGAGGAGGGTTTTGATAGCTCCTGGAGGTGGAGGGGGCCGTGGGGGTGAGCTGGCTGTCCCAGGGGGTTCCTGGCTGTCCCTCGATGTCCCTGGGGTGCCCTGGCTGTAACTTAGGTGTCCCTCGGGGTGCCCTGGGTGTCCCTGGGGTGCCCTGGCTGTCCCCTTGGTGTCCCTGGGGGTGCCCTGTGGGTCCCTGTGGTGTCCTGAGGGTGCCCTGGTGTCCCTGGGGGGGGCCTGGCTGTCCCCTAGGTGTCCCTGGGGGCGCCTTGGCTGTCCTCTAGGTGTCCCTGGGATGCCCTGCCTGTCGCCTACGTGTCCCTGGGGTTGCACTGGCTGTCCCTAGGGTGCCCTGGCTGTGCTTTTGGTGTCTCTGGGGGTGCCCTGGCTGTCCCTAGGGTGCCCTGGCTGTGCCCTACGTGTCCCTGGGTGTGCCCTGGCTGTCCCCTAGGTGTCCCTGGGGGTGCCCTGGCTGTCTCTGGGGTGCCCTGGGGGTGCCCGGGGTGTCCCTGGAGGTGCACAGGGTGTCCCTGTGGTGCCCTGGAGGTCCCCTAGGTGTCCCTGGGGGTGCCCTGGGTGTCCCTGGGGTGCCCTGGATGTCCCCTAGGTGTCCCTGGGTGTGCCCTGGCTGTCCCAGTGGGTGCCCAGGCTGTCCCCTACCTGTCCCTGGGATGCCCTGGCTGTCTCGTCAGTGTCCCTGGGGGTGCCCTGGCTGTCCCTGGGGGTACCCCTGCTGTCCCCTAGGTGTCCCTGGGGTGCCCTGCCTGTCCCCTCGGTGGCCCTGGAGGTGCCCTGGCTGTCCCTAGGGTGCCCTGGCTGTCTCTTAGGTGTCCCTGGGTGTGCCCTGGGTGTCTCTGGGGTGCCCTGCCTGTCCCCTAGGTGTCCCTGGGCGTGCCCTGGGTGTCCCTGGAGTGCCCTGGCTGTCCCCTAGGTGTCCCTGGGGGGGCCCTGACTGTCTCCTAGGTGTCCCTGGGGGTGCCCTGGCTGTCCCCCTACGTGTCCCTGGGGTGCCCTGGGTATCCCTGGGGTGCCCTGGGGTGCCCTGGCTGTCCCCTAGGTGTCCCTGGGGGTGCCCTGCCTGTCCTCTACGTGTCCCTGGGGGGTGCCCTCGCTGTCCCTGGGGTGCCCTGGCTGTCCCCTAGGTGTCCCAGAGGACCCCCTGTCTGTCCTCTAGGTGTCCCTGGGGGTGCCCTGCCTGTCCCCTAGGTGTCCCTGGGGGTGCCCTGGGTGTCCCTGGGGGTGCACAGCGTGTCCCTGGGGTTCCCTGGCTGTCCCGTACGTGTCCCTGGGGTGCCCTGGCTGTCCCCTAGGTGTCCCTGGGGGTGCCCCGGCTGTCCCCTAAGTGTCCTAGGGGGTACCCTGGCTGTCCCTAGGGTGCCCTGGCTGTCCTTAGGTGTCCCTGGGTGTGCCCTGGGTGTCTCTGGGGAGCCCTGGCTGTCCCCTAGGTGTCCCTGGGGGGGCCCTGACTGTCCCTGGGGGAGCCATGGCTGTCCCTGGGGGTGCCCTGCCTGTCCCCTAGGTGTCCCTGGGGGGGTCCTGGCTGTCTCTGGGGTTCCTTGGCTGTCCCCTAGGTGTCCCTGGGGGTGCCCTGGCTGTCCCCTAGGTGTCCCTGGGGGTGCCCTGGCTGTCCCCTACGTGTCTCTGGGGTGCCCTGGGTGTCCCTGGGGTGCCCTGACTGTCCCCTAGGTGTCCCTGAGGGGGCCCTGGCTGTCTCCTAGGGTGTCCCTGGGGGTGCTCTGCCTGTCCCCTAAGTGTCCTAGGGGGTGCCCTGGCTGTGCCCTCGGTGTCTCTGGGGGTGCCCTGGCTGTCCCTAGGGTGCCCTGGCTGTCCCTAGGGTGCCCTGGCTGTGCCCTCAGTGTCTCTGGGGGTGCCCTGCCTGTCCCCTAGGTGTCCTTGGGGGTGCCCTGGCTGTCCCCTCGGTTTCCCTGGGGGTGGCCTGCCTGTCCCCTAGGTGTCCTTGGAGGTGCCCTGGCTGTCCCTAGGGTGCCCTGGCTGTGCCCTCTGTGTCCCTGGGGGTGCCCTGGCTGTCCCTAGGGTGCCCTGGCTGTCCCCTAGGTGTCCCTGGGAGTGCCCTGGGTGTGCCTGGGGTGCCCTGGCTGTGCTCTAGGTGTCCCTGGGGGTGCCCTGGGTGTCCCTGGGGATGCCCTGGCTGTCCCCTAGGTGTCCCTGGGGGTGCCCTGGCTCTCTTTAGGGTGCCCTGGCTGTCCCTTAGGTGTCCCTGGGGGTGCCCTGCCTGTCCCTGGGGTGCCCTGGGTGTCCCTGGGGTGCCCTGGCTGTCCTCTAGGTGTCCCTGGGGGGGCCCTGGCTTTCCCCTAGGTGTCCCTGGGGGTGCCCTAGGTGTCCCTGGGAGTGCCCTGGGTGTCCCTGGGGTGCCCTGGCTGTCCCCATGGTGTCCCTGTGGGTGCCCAGAGTGTCCCTGGGAGTGCCCTGGCTGTCCCTAGGGGTCGCTGGGGGTGCCCTGGCTGTCCCGTAGGTGTCCCTGGGGGTGCCATGGGTGTCCCTGGAGTGCCCTGGCTGTCCCCTAAATGTCTCTGGGGGTGCCCTGGCTTTCCCCTCGGTATCCCTGGCGGTGCCCTGACTGTCTTTAGGATGCCCTGGCTGTCCCCTAGGTGTCCCTGGGGGTGCCTTGCCTGTCCCTGGGGGTGCCCTGGCTGTCCCCTAGGTGTCCCTGGGGGGGCCCTGGCTGTCCCATGGTGTCCCTGTGGGTGCCCAGAGTGTCCCTGGGAGTGCCCTGGCTGTCCCCTAGGGGTCGCTGGGGGTGCCCTGGCTGTCCCGTAGGTGTCCCTGGGGGTGCCATGGGTGTCCCTGGAGTGCCCTGGCTGTCCCCTAGGTGTCCCTGGGGGTGCCTGCCTGACCCTGGGGGTGCCCTGGCTGTCCCCTAGGTGTCCCTGGGGGGGCCCTGGCTGTCCCCTAGGTGTCCCTGGCTGTTTCCTAGGTGTCCCTGGGAGTGCCCTGGGTGTCCCTGGGGTGCCCTGGCTGTCCCCATGTTGTCCCTGTGGGTGCCCCGAGTGTCCCTGGGAGTGTCCTGGCTGTCCCCTAGGCGTCGCTGGGGGTGCCCTGGCTGTCCCGTCAGTCTCCCTGGGGGTGCCCTGGCTGTCCCCTAGGTGTCCCTGGGGGTGCCCTGACTGTCCCTGGAGTGCCCTGGCTGTCCCCTAGGTGTCCCTGGGGGGGCTCTGGCTGTCCCTGGGGTTCCCTGGCTGTCCCCTAGGTGTCCCTGGGGGGGCCCTGGGTGTCCCTGGGGGTGCACAGGGTGTCAGTGGGGTTCCCTGGCTGTCCCGTACGTGTCCCTTGGGTTCCCTGGCTGTCCCCTAGGTGTCCCTGGGGGTGCCCTGGGTGTCCCTGGGGGGGCTTTGGCTGTCCCCTAGGTGTCCCACGGTGTGCCCTGGGTGTCCCTGGGGCTGCAGTGTGTCCCTGGCATTCCCTGGCTGTCCCCTAGGTGTCCCTGGGGGTGCCCTGGGTGTCCCTGGGGGGGCCCTGGCTGTCCCCTAGGTGTCCTGGGGGGTGCATTAAGTGTCCCTGGGGGTGCCCAGGGTGTCCCTGGGGGTGCACAGGGTGTCAGTGGGGTTGCCTGGGTGTCCCGTACGTGTCCCTGGGGTTCCCTGGCAGTCCCCGAGGTGTCCCTGGGGGTGCCCTGGGTGTCCCTGGGGGTGCACAAGGTGTCACTGGGGTTCCCTGGGTGTCCCGTACGTGTCCCTGGGGGTGCCGTGGAGGTCCCCTTGGTGTCCCTGGGGGTGCCCTCGCTGTCCCTGGGGTGCCCTGGCTGTCCCCTAGGTGTCCCTGGGGGTCCCCTTGGTGTCCCTGGGGGTGCCCAGGGTGTCCCTTAGGTGTCCCTGGGGGTGCCCTTGCTGTCCCCTAGCTGTCCCTGGGGGTACCCTGGCTGTCCCTGGGGTGCTCTGGCTGTCCCCTTGGTGTCCCTAGGGTGCCCTGTCTGTGCCCTTGGTGTCCCTTGGGGTGCCCTGGCTTTCCCTAGGGTGCCCTGGCTGTCCCCTTGGTGTCCCTGGGGTGTCCTGGTGTCCCTCGGGGTGCCCTGGCTGTCCCTATGTCTCCCTGGGGGTGCCCTGCCTGTCCCCTAGGTGTCCCTGGGGGTGCCCTGGCTGTCCCCAGGGTGCCCTGGCTGTGCCCTCGGTGTCTCTGGGGGTGCACTGGCTGTCCCTAGGGTGCCCTGGCTGTCCCCTCGGTGTCCCTGGGGGTGCCCTGCGTGTCCTCTAGGTGTCTCTTTGGGTGCCCTGGCTGTCCCTAGGGTGCCCTGGCTGTGCCCTCAGTGTCTCTGGGGGTGCCCTGCCTGTCCCCTAGGTTTCCTTGGGGGGCCCTGGCTGTCCCTAGGGTGCCCTGGCTGTCCCCTAGGTGTCCCTGGGGGTGCCCTGGTTGTACCCTCGGTGTCCCTGAGGGTGCCCTGGCTGTCCCTAGGGTGCCCTGGCTGTGCCCTTAGTGTCCCTGGGGTGCCCTGGCTGTCCCCAGGGTGCCCTGGCTGTGCCCTCCGTTTCTCTGGGGGTGCCCTGGCTGTCCCTAGGGTACCCTGGCTGTCCCCTAGGTGTCCTTGGGGGTGCCCTGGCTGTCCCTAGGGTGCCCTGGCTGTGCCCTCAGTGTCTCTGAAGGTGCCCTGCCTGTCCCCTCGGTGTCCCTGGGGGTGCCCTGGCTATCCCTAGGGTGCCCTGGCTGTCCCCTCGGTGTCCCTGAGGGTGCCCTGGCTGTCACTAGGGTACCCTGGCTGTGCCCTAGGTGTCCCTGGGGTGCCCTGGCTGTCCCTAGGGTGCCCTGGCTGTGCCCTAGGTGTCCCTGGGGGTGCCCTGGCTGTCCCTAGGGTGCCCTGGCTGTCCCCTAGGGGTCTCTGGGGGTGCCCTGCCTGTCCCCTAGGTGTCCCTGGGGGTGCCCTGGGTGTCCCTGGTGGTGCCCTGGCTGTCCCCTAGGTGTCCCTGGGGGTTCCCAGGGTGTCCCTGGGGTGACCTGGCTGTCCCCTACGTGTCCCTGGGGGTGCCCAGGGTGTCCCTTAGGTGTCCCTGGGGGTGCCCTTGCTGTCCACTTGCTGTCCCTGGGGGTACCCTGGCTGTCCCTGGGGTGCTCTGGATGTCTCCTTGGTGTCCCTGGGGGTGCCCTGGCTGTCCCCTTGGTGTCCCTAGGGTGCCCTGTCTGTGCCCTTGGTGTCCCTGGGGGTGCCCTGGCTGTCCCTAGGGTGCTCTGGCTGTCCCCTAGGTGTCCCTGGGGGTGCCCTGGCTGTCCCCAGGGTGCCCTGACTGTGCCCTCGTGTCTCTGGGGGTGTCCTGGCTGTCCCTAGGGTGCCCTGGCTGTGCCCTCAGTGTCTCTGGGGGTGCCCTGCCTGTCCCCTAGGTGTCCTTGGGGGTGCCCTGGCTGTCCCCTCGGTGTCCCTGGGGGTGGCCTGCCTGTCCCCTAGGTGTCCTTGGGGGTGCCCTGGCTGTCCCTAGGGTGCCCTGGCCTGTGCCCTCTGTGTCCCTGGGGGTGCCCTGGCTGTCCCTAGGGTGCTCTGGCTGTCCCCTAGGTGTCCCTGGAGTGCCCTGGGTGTGCCTGGGGTGCCCTGGCTGTGCTCTAGGTGTCCCTGGGGGTGCCCTGGGTGTCCCTGGGGATGCCCTGGCTGTCCCCTAGGTGTCCCTGGGGGTGCCCTGGCTCTCTTTAGGGTGCCCTGGCTGTCCCTTAGGTGTCCCTGGGGGTGCCCTGCCTGTCCCTGGGGGTGCCCTGGGTGTCCCTGGGGTGCCCTGGCTGTCCTCTAGGTGTCCCTGGGGGTGCCCTAGGTGTCCCTGGGAGTGCCCTGGGTGTCCCTGGGGTGCCTTGGCTGTCCCCATAATGTCCCTGTGGGTGCCCAGAGTGTCCCTGGGAGTGCCCTGGCTGTCCACTAGGTGTCCCTGGGGGGGCCCTGGCTGTCCCGTAGGTGTCCCTGACTGTCCCCTAGGTGTCCCTGGGAGTGCCCTGGGTGTCCCTGGGGTGCTCTGGATGTCCCCTTGGTGTCCCCTGGGGGCGCCCTGGCTGTGCCCTTGGTGTCCCTGGGGGTGCCCTGGCTGTCCCTAGGGTGCCCTGGCTGTCCCCTCGGTGTCTCTGGGGGTGTCCTGGCTGTCCCTAGGGTGCCCTGGCTGTGCCCTCAGTGTCTCTGGGGGTGCCCTGCCTGTCCCCTAGGTGTCCTTGGGGGTGCCCTGGCTGTCCCCTCGGTGTCCCTGGGGGTGGCCTGCCTGTCCCCTAGGTGTCCTTGGAGGTGCCCTGGCTGTCCCTAGGGTGCCCTGGCTGTGCCCTCTGTGTCCCTGGGGGTACCCTGGCTGTCCCTAGGGTGCCCTGGCTGTCCCCTAGGTGTCCCTGGGAGTGCCCTGGGTGTGCCTGGGGTGCCCTGGCTGTGCTCTAGGTGTCCCTGGGGGTGCCCTGGTTGTCCCTGGGGATGCCCTGGCTGTCCCCTAGGTGTCCCTGGGGGTGCCCTGGCTCTCTTTAGGGTGCCCTGGCTGTCCCTTAGGTGTCCCTGGGAGTGCCCTGCCTGTCCCTGGGGGTGCCCTGGGTGTCCCTGGGGTGCCCTGGCTTTCCCCTCGGTATCCCTGGGGGGGCCCTGGCTTTCCCCTAGGTGTCCCTGGGGGTGCCCTAGGTGTCCCTGGGAGTGCCCTGGGTGTCCCTGGGGTGCCCTGGCTGTCCCCCATGGTGTCCCTGTGGGTGCCCAGAGTGTCCCTGGGAGTGCCCTGGCTGTCCCCTAGGGGTCGCTGGGGGTGCCCTGGCTGTCCCGTAGGTGTCCCTGGGGGTGCCATGGGTGTCCCTGGAGTGCCCTGGCTGTCCCCTAAATGTCTCTGGGGGTGCCCTGGCTTTCCCCTCGGTATCCCTGGCGGTGCCCTGACTGTCTTTAGGGTGCCCTGGCTGTCCCTAGGTGTCCCTGGGGGTGCCCTGCCTGTCCCTGGGGGTGCCCTGGCTGTCCCCTAGGTGTCCCTGGGGGGGCCCTGGCTGTCCCCATGGTGTCCCTGTGGGTGCCCAGAGTGTCCCTGGGAGTGCCCTGGCTGTCCCCTAGGGGTCGCTGGGGGTGCCCTGGCTGTCCCGTAGGTGTCCCTGGGGGTGCCATGGGTGTCCCTGGAGTGCCCTGGCTGTCCCCTAAATGTCTCTGGGGGTGCCCTGGCTTTCCCCTCGGTGTCCCTGGGGGTGCCCTGACTGTCTTTAGGGTGCCCTGGCTGTCCCCTAGGTGTCCCTGGGGGTGCCCTGCCTGACCCTGGGGGTGCCCTGGCTGTCCCCTAGGTGTCCCTGGGGGGGCCCTGGCTGTCCCCTAGGTGTCCCTGGCTGTTTCCTAGGTGTCCCTGGGAGTGCCCTGGGTGTCCCTGGGGTGCCCTGGCTGTCCCCATGTTGTCCCTGTGGGTGCCCCGAGTGTCCCTGGGAGTGCCCTGGCTGTCCCCTAGGCGTCGCTGGGGGTGCCCTGGCTCTCCCGTCAGTCTCCCTGGGGGTGCCCTGGCTGTCCCCTAGGTGTCCCTGGGGGGGCCCTGGGTGTCCCTGGGGGTGCCCTGGCTGTCCCTTAGGTGTCCATGGGGGTGCCCTGTGGGTCCCTGGGGTGCCCTGGGGGTGCCCTGGTGTCCCTGGGGGTGCCCTGGCTGTCCCCTAGGTGTCCCTGGGGGTGCCCTGACTGTCCCTGGAGTGCCCTGGCTGTCCCCTAGGTGTCCCTGGGGGGGCTCTGGCTGTCCCTGGGGTTCCCTGGCTGTCCCCTAGGTGTCCCTGGGGGGGCCCTGGGTGTCCCTGGGGGTGCACAGGGTGTCAGTGGGGTTCCCTGGCTGTCCCGTACGTGTCCCTGGGGTTCCCTGGCTGTCCCCTAGGTGTCCCTGGGGGTGCCCTGGGTGTCCCTGGGGGGGCTTTGGCTGTCCCCTAGGTGTCCCACGGTGTGCCCTGGGTGTCCCTGGGGGTGCACAGTGTGTCCCTGGCGTTCCCTGGCTGTCCCCTAGGTGTCCCTGGGGGGGCCCTGGGTGTCCCTGGGGGTGCACAGGGTGTCAGTGGGGTTCCCTGACTGTCCCGTACGTGTCCCTGGGGTTCCCTGGCAGTCCCCGAGGTGTCCCTGGGGGTGCCCTGGGTGTCCCTGGGGGTGCCCTCGCTGTCCCTGGGGTGCCCTGGCTGTCCCCTAGGTGTCCCTGGGGGTCCCCTTGGTGTCCCTGGGGGTGCCCAGGGTGTCCCTTAGGTGTCCCTGGGGGTGCCCTTGCTGTCCCCTAGCTGTCCCTGGGGGTACCCTGGCTGTCCCTGGGGTGCTCTGGCTGTCCCCTTGGTGTCCCTAGGGTGCCCTGTCTGTGCCCTTGGTGTCCATGGGGGTGCCCTGGCTTTCCCTAGGGTGCCCTGGCTGTCCCCTAGGTGTCCCTGGGGTGCCCTGGTGTCCCTCGGGGTGCCCTGGCTGTCCCCTATGTCTCCCTGGGCGTGCCCTGCCTGTCCCCTCGGTGTCCCTGGGGGTGCCCTGGCTGTCCCCAGGGTGCCCTGGCTGTGCCCTCGGTGTCTCTGGGGGACCATGTCTGTCCCTAGGGTGCCCTGGCTGTCCCCTCGGTGACCCTGGGGGTGGCCTGCCTGTCCCCTAGGTGTCCTTGGGGGTGCCCTGGCTGTCCGTAGGGTGCCCTTGCTGTGCCCTCTGTGTCCCTGGGGGTGCCCTGGCTGTCCCTAGGGTGACCTGGCTGTCCCCTAGATGTCCGTGGGGGTGCCCTGGGTGTGCCTGGGGTGCCCTGGCTGTCCTCTAGGTGTCCCTGGGGGTGCCCTGGGTGTCCCTGGGGATGCCCTTGCTGTCCCCTAGGTGTCCCTGGGGGTGCCCTGGGTGTCCCTGGGGGTGCCCTGGCTGTCCCCTAGGGGTCTCTGGGGGTGCCCTGCCAGTCCCCTAGGTGTCTCGGAGGGTGCCCTGGCTGTCCCTAGGGTGCCCTGGCTGTGCCCTTGATGTCCCTAGAGGTGCCCTGGCTGTCCCTAGGGTGCCCTCCTGTCCCCTACGTGTCCCTGGGGGTGCCCTGCCTGTCCCGTAGGTGTCCCTGGGGGTGCCCAGGGTGTTCCTGCGGATGCCTTGGAGGTCCCCTAGATGTCCCTGGGGTGCCCTGGCTTTCCCCTCGGTGTCCCTGGGGATGCCCAGGGTGTCCCTGGGGTGCCATGGCTGTCCCCTACGTGTCCCTGGGGGTGCCCAAGGTGTCCCTGGGGGTGCCCTTGCTGTTCCGTAGGTTTCCCTGGGGATGCCCAGGGTGTCCTTGGGGTGCTCTGGCTGTCCCCTTGGTGTCCCTGGGGGTGCCCTGGCTGTCCCTGGGGTGCCATGGCTGTCGTCTACGTGTCCCTGGGGGTGCCCTGGCTGTCCCCTCGGTGTCCCTGGGGGTGCCCTGCCTTTCCCCTAGGTGTCCTTGGGGGGGCCCTGGCTGTCCCCTAGGTGTCCCTGGGGGTGCCCTGCCTGTCCCCTAGGTGTCCTTGGGGGGGCCCTGGCTGTCCCTAGGGTGCCCTGGCTGTCCCCTAGGTGTCTCTGGGCGTGCCCTGCCTGTCCCCTCGGTGTCCCTGGGGGTGCCCTGGCTGTCCCTAGGGTGCCCTGGCTGTCCCATACGTGTCCCTGGGGGTGCACCGGCTGTCGCCTAGGTGTCCCTGGGGGTTCCCTGGCTGACCCTGGGGGTGCCCTGCCTGTCCCCTAGGTGTCCCTGGGGGTGCCCTGGGTGTCCCTGGTGGTGCCCTGGCTGTCCCCTACGGGTCCCTGGGGGTGCCCAGGGTGTCCCTTAGGTGTCCCTGGGGGTGCCCTTGCTGTCCACTTGCTGTCCCTGGGGGTACCCTGGCTGTCCCTGGGGTGCTCTGGATGTCCCTTTGGTGTCCCTGGGGGTGCCCTGGCTGTCCCCTTGGTGTCCCTAGGGTGCCCTGTCTGTGCCCTTGGTGTCCCTGGGGGTGCCCTGGCTGTCCCTAGGGTGCCCTGGCTGTCCCCTAGGTGTCCCTGGGATTGCCCTGGGTGTGCCTGGGGTGCCCTGGCTGTGCTCTAGGTGTCCCTGGGGGTGACCTGGGTGTCCCTGGGGATGCCCTGGCTGACCCCTAGGTGTCCCTGGGGGTGCCCTGGCTCTCTTTAGGGTGCCCTGGCTGTCCCTTAGGTGTCCCTGGGGGTGCCCTGCCTGTCCCTGGGGGTGCCCTGGGTGTCCCTGGGGTGCCCTGGCTGTCCTCTAGGTGTCCCTGGGGGGGCCCTGGCTTTCCCCTAGGTGTCCCTGGGGGTGCCCTAGGTGTCCCTGGGAGTGCCCTGCGTGTCCCTGGGGTGCCCTGGCTGTCCCCATATTGTCCCTGTGGGTGCCCAGAGTGTCCCTGGGAGTGCCCTGGCTGTCTCCTAGGGGTCGCTGGGGGTGCCCTGGCTGTCCCGTAGGTGTCCCTGGGGGTGCCATGGGTGTCCCTGGAGTGCCCTGGCTGTCCCCTAAATGTCTCTGGGGGTGCCCTGGCTTTCCCCTCGGTGTCCCTGGGGGTGCCCTGACTGTCTTTAGGGTGCCCTGGCTGTCCCCTAGGTGTCCCTGGGGGTGCCCTGCCTGTCCTTGGGGGTGCCCTGGCTGTCACCTAGGTGTCCCTGGGGGGGCCCTGGCTGTCCCCATGGTGTCCCTGTGGGTGCCCAGAGTGTCCCTGGGAGTGCCCTGGCTGTCCCCTAGGGGTCGCTGGGGGTGCCCTGGCTGTCCCGTAGGTGTCCCTGGGAGTGCCCTGGGTATCCCTGGGGTGCTCTGGATGTCCCCTTGGTGTCCCTGGGGGTGCCCTGGCTGTCCCCTTGGTGTCCCTAGGGTGCCCTGTCTGTGCCCTTGGTGTCCCTGGGGGTGCCCTGGCTGTCCCTAGGGTGCCCTGGCTGTCCCCTAGGTGTCCCTGGGGGCGCCCTGGCTGTCCCCAGGGTGCCCTGGCTGTGCCCCCGGTGTCTCTGGGGGTGTCCTGGCTGTCCCTATGGTGCCCTGGCTGTGCCCTCAGTGTCTCTGGGGGTGCCCTGCCTGTCCCCTAGGTGTCCTTGGGGGTGCCCTGGCTGTCCCCTCGGTGTCCCTGGGAATGGCCTGCCTGTCCCCTAGGTGTCCTTGGAGGTGCCCTGGCTGTCCCTAGGGTGCCCTGGCTGTGCCCTCTGTGTCCCTGGGGGTGCCCTGGCTGTCCCTAGGGTGCCCTGGCTCTCCCCTAGGTGTCCCTGGGGGTGCCCTGCCTGTCCCTGGGGGTGCCCTGGCTGTCCCCTAGGTGTCCCTGGGGGGGCCCTGGCTGTCCCCTAGGTGTCCCTGGCTGTCCCCTAGGTGTCCCTGGGAGTGCCCTGGGTGTCCCTGGGCTGCCCTGGCTGTCCCCATGTTGTCCCTGTGGGTGCCCCGAGTGTCCCTGGGAGTGCCCTGGCTGTCCCCTAGGTGTCCCTGGGGGTGCATTACGTGTCCCTGGGGGTGCCCAGGGTGTCCCTGGGGTTCCCTGGCTGTCCCCTAGGTGTCCCTGGGGGGGCCCTGGGTGTCCCTGGGGGTGCCCTGGCTGTCCCGTCAGTGTCCCTGGGGGTGCCCTGGCTGTCCCCTAGGTGCCCCTGGGGGGGCCCTGGGTGTCCCTGGGGGTGCCCTGGCTGTCCCCTAGGTGTCCATGGGGGTGCCCTGTGGGTCCCTGGGGTGCCCTGGGGGTGCCCTGGTGTCCCTGGGGATGCCCTGGCTGTCCCCTAGGTGTCCCTGGGGGTGCCCTGACTGTCCCTGGAGTGCCCTGGCTGCCCCCTAGGTGTCCCTGGGGGGGCTCTGGCTGTCCCTGGGGTTCCCTGGCTGTCCTCTAGGTGTCCCTGGGGGGGCCCTGGGTGTCCCTGGGGGTGCACAGGGTGTCAGTGGGGTTCCCTGGCTGTCCCGTACGTGTCCCTGGGGTTCCCTGGCTGTCCCCTAGGTGTCCCTGGGGGTGCCCTGGGTGTCCCTGGGGGGGCTTTGGCTGTCCCCTAGGTGTCTCACGGTGTGCCCTGGGTGTCCCTGGGGGTGCACAGTGTGTCCCTTGCGTTCCCTGGCTGTCCCCTAGGTGCCCCTGGGGGTGCCCTGGGTGTCCCTGGGGGGGCCCTGGCTGTCCCCTAGGTGTCCCTGGGGGTGCATTACGTGTCCCTGGGGGTGCCCACGGTGTTCCTGGGGTTCCCTGGCTGTCCCTTAGGTGTCCCTGGGGGGGCCCTGGGTGTCCCTGGGGGTGCACAGGGTGTCAGTGGGGTTCCCTGACTGTCCCGTACGTGTCCCTGGGGTTCCCTGGCAGTCCCCGAGGTGTCCCTGGGGGTGCCCTGGGTGTCCCTGGGGGTGCACAAGGTGTCACTGGGGTTCCCTGGCTGTCCCGTACGTGTTCCTGGGGGTGCCGTGGAGGTCCCCTTGGTGTCCCTGGGGGTGCCCTAGCTGTCCCTGGGGTGCCCTGGCTGTCCCCTAGGTGTCCCTGGGGGTCCCCTTGGTGTCCCTGGGGGTGCCCTGGCTGTCCCCTAGGTGTCCCTGGGGGTGCCCTGCCTGTCCCTGGAGTGCCCTGGCTGGCCCCTAGGTCTCCCTGGGGGTGCCCTGGCTGTCCCTTAGGTGTCCCGGGGGTGCCCTGGCTGTCCCCTAGGTGTCCCTGGGGGTGCACTGGATGTCCCTGGGGGGGCCCTGGCTGTCCTCTAGGTGTCCCTGGGGGTGCCCTGGCTTTCCCCTCGCTGTCCCTGGGTGTGCCCTGCCTGTCCCCTAGGTGTCCCTGCGGGTGCCCGGCGTGTCCCTGGGGTGCCCTGGCTGTCCCCTAGGTGTCCCTTGGGTGCCCTAGGTGTCCCTGGGGATGCCCTGGCTGTCCCTAGGGTGCCCTGGAGGTCCCCTACGTGGCCCTGGGCGTGCCCTGCCTGTCCCCTAGGTGTCCCTGGGGGTGCCCTGCCTGTCCCCTTGGTTTCCCTGGGGTCCCTGGCTGTCCCCTAGGTGTCACTGGGGGTGCCCTGGCTGTCCCCTTGGTGTCCCTGGGGTGCCCTGGCTGTCCCCTAGGTGTCGCTGGGGGTGCCCTGGCTGTCCCCTTGGTGTCCCTGGGGTGCCCTGGCTGTCCCCTAGGTGTCCCTGGGGGTTCCCTGGCTGTCCCCTTGGTGTCCCTGGGGTGCCCTGGCTGTCCCCTAGGTGTCCCTGGGGGTGCCCTGGCTGTCCTTGGGGTGTTCGGGCTGTCCCCTTGGTGTCCCTGGCGGTACCCTGGCTGTTCCCTAGCTGTCCCTTGGGGTGCCCTGGCTGTCCCTGGGGTGCCCTGGGGGTGCCCTGCCTGTCCTCTAGGTGTCCCTGGGGGTGCCCTGGCTGTCCCCTAGGTGTCCTTGGGGGTGCCCTGACTGTCCCCTAGGCGACCCTTGGGGTGCCCTGGGTGTCCCTGGGGTGCCCTGGCTGTCCCCTAGGTGTCCCTTGGGGTGCCCTGGGTGTCCCTGAGGGTACCCTGGCTGTCCCTAGGGTGCCCTGGCTGTGCCCTTGGTGTCCCTGGGGGTGCCCTGGCTGTCCCTGGAGTGCCCTGGCTGTTCCCTAGGTGTCCCTGGGGGTGCCCTGGGTGTCCCTGGGGGTGCCCTGGCTGTCCCCTTCGTGTCTTGGGGGTGCCCTGGCTGTCCCTAGGGTGCCCTGGCTGTCCCCTAGGTGTCCCTGGGGGGGCCCTGGGTGTCCCTGGGGGCGCCCAGGCTGTTCCTGGGATTCCCTGGCTGTCCCGTACGTGTCCCTGGGGTTCCCTGGAGGTCCCCTAGGTGTCCCTGGGGGTTCCCTCGCTGTCCCTGGGGTGCCCTGGCTGTCCCCTAGGTGTCCCTGGGGGTGCCCTGGGTGTCCCTGGAGTGCCCTGGCTGTCCCCTACATGTCCCTAGGGGTGCCCTGGCTGTCCCCTAGGTGTCCCTGGGGGTGTCCTGCCTTCTCCTAGGTGTCCCTGGGGGTGCCCTGGCTTTCCCCTCGGTGTCCCTGGGGGTGCCCTGCCTGTCTCCTAGGTGTCCCTGGGGGTGCCCTGCGTGTCCCTGGGAGTGCCCTGGCTGTCCCCTAGGGGTCTCTGGGGGTGCCCTGGCTGTCCCGTCAGTGTCCCTGGGGGTGCCCTGCCTGTCCCCTAGGTGTCCCTGGGGGTGCCCTGCCTCTCCCCTAGGTGTCGTTGGGGGTGCCCTGGGTGTCCCTGGGGGTGCCCTGCCTGTCCCCTAGGTGTCCCTGGGGGTGCCCTGTGTGTCCCTGGGGTGCCCTGGCTGTCCTTTTGGTGTCCCTGGTGGTGCCCTGTGGGTCCCTGGGCTGCCCTGGGGGTGCTCTGGTGTCCCTGAGGGTGCCCAGGCTGTCCCCTAGGTGTCCTTGGGGGTGCCCTGGCTGTCCCTGGAGTGCCCTGGCTGTCCCCTAGGTGTCCCTGGGGGGGCCCTGGCTGTCCCCTAGGTGTCCCTGGGGGTGCCCTTCCTGTCCTCTAGGTGTCCCTGGGGGTTCCTTGGCTGTCCCTCGGGTTCCCTGGCTGTCCCCTAGGTGTCCCTGGTGGTTCCCAGGGTGTCCCTGGGGTTCCATGGGTGTCCTGTACGTGTCCCTTGGGGTGCCCTGGGTGTCCCTGGAGTGCCCTGGCTGTCCCCTAAATGTCCCTGGGGGTGCCCTGGCTGTCCCCTAGGTGTCCCTGGGGGTGCCCTGGCTGTCCCCTAGGTGTCCCTGGGGGTTCCCTAGGTTTCCCTGGGGGTGCCCTGGGTGTCCCTAGGGTGCCCTGGCTGTCCCCAAGGTGTCCCTGTGGGTGCCCAGAGTGTCCCTGCGAGTGCCCTGGCTGTCCCCTAGGGGTCTCTGGGGTTGCCCTGGCTGTCCCGTCAGTGTCCCTGCGGGTGCCCTGCCTGTCCCCTAGGTGTCCCTGCGGGTGCCCTGTGGGTCCCTGGGGGTGCCCTGGTGTCCCTGTGGGTGCCCTGGCTGTCCCCTAGGTGTCCCTGGGGGTGCCTTGGCTGTCCCTGGAGTGCCCAGGCTGTCCCCTAGGTGTCCCTGGGGGGGCCCTGGCTGTCCCCTAGGTGTCCCTGGGGGTGCCCTTCCTGTCCCCTAGGTGTCCCTGGGGGTGCCCTGGCTGTCCTCTAGGTGTCCCTGGGGGTGCCCTGGGTGTCCCTGGGGTTCCCTGGGTGTCCCTTAGGTGTCCCTGGGGGTGCCCTGGCTGTCCCCTAGGTGTCCCTGGGGGTGCCATGGCTGTCCCCTTGGTGTCCCTGGGGGTGCCCTGGCTGTCCCTAGGGTGCCCTGGCTGTGCCCTAGGGGTCCCTGGGGGTGCCCTGACTGTCTCTAGGGTGCCCTGGCTGTCACCTAGGTGTCCCTGGGGGTGTGCTGGTGTCCCTCGGGGTGCCCTTGCTGTCCCCTAGGTGTCCCTGGGGGTGCCCTGGCTGTCCCTGGAGTGCCCTGGCTGTCCCCTAGGTGTCCCTGGGTGTACCCTGCCTGTCCCCTAGGTGTCCCTGGGGGTGCCCTGGCTCTCCCCTAGGTGTCCCTGGGGGTGCCCTGGCTGTCCTTAGGGTGCCCTTGCTGTGCCCTCGGTGTCCCTGGGGGTGCTCTGGCTGTCCCCTAGGTGTCCCTGGAGGTGCCCTGGGTGTGCCTGGAGTGCCCTGGCTGTCCCCTAGGTGGCCCTGGGGCTGCCCTGGGTGTCCCTGGGGGTGCCCTGGAGGTCCCCTAGGTGTCCCTGGGGGTGCCCTGGCTGTCCCTGGGGTGCCCTGGGTGTCCCCATTGTGGTGTCCCTGGGGGTGCCCTGGCTGTGCCCTCGGTGTCCCTGGGGGTGCTCTGGCTTTCTCTAGGGTGCCCTGGCTGTCCCCTAGGTGTCCCTGGGTGTGCCCTGGCTGTCCCTGGGCGTGCACAGGGTGTCCCTTGGGTTCCCTGGCTGTCCCCTACGTATCGCGGGGGGGCCCTGGCTGTCCCCTAGGTGTCCCTGGGGGTGCCCTGGGTGTCCCTGGGGGTGCCCTGGGTGTCCCTGGGGGGGCCCTGGCTGTCCCCTAGGTGTCCCTGGGGGTGCATTAGGTGTCCCTGGGGGTGCCCAGGGTGTCCCTGGGTTGCCCTGGCTGTCCCCTAGGTGTCCCTGCCTCGCTCGTATCCTCGACTCCGCCTCCGGCGCCATGGTGACTCCCCTCCCAGTCTGGACCAGTGTGGCCTCACCCCCTCCCCTGGGGCCATCCGACCCATCCCAGTATAGACCAGTAAGGCACCGAGTGGCCACCATGGACCCCCACACGCCTGCCAGTTCATCCCAGTTCATCCCAGTCCACTCTTCGTCCATCCCAGGTTTCTCTGGTCACCCTCCCAGTGCTCTCAGTCCATCCCAGTCCCGCAGGTGTTGGTGCTTGGGGCTTGATGAGCTGGTGCCTGTCCGCAACGTGGAGCGGCTCAAACGGGACCTCAGGGTGAGGGGGGCGCGGATTTGGGGGGATCCTGGGGGTCCTGAGTTGTCGTGGAGGGGGTTTTTGGGTTGTGGGGGGTCTGGGGGGAGTCCTGAGGGCTGCTTTGGGTGCTTTGGGGGGTATTCGGGAGGTTTGGGCGGCCCATTTGAGGCATCAAAGAACCTGAGGAGGGTTTTGATAGCTCCTGGAGGTGGAGGGGGCCGTGGGGGTGAGCTGGCTGTCCCAGGGGGTTCCTGGCTGTCCCTCGATGTCCCTGGGGTGCTCTGGCTGTCACTTAGGTGTCCCTCGGGGTGCCCTGGCTGTCCCTAGGGTGCCCCACCTGTCCCCTAGGTGTCCCTGGGGTGCCCTGACTGTCCCTAGGTGTCCCTGGGGGTACCCTGGCTGTCCCTGGAGGTGCCCTGCCTGTCCCTTAGGTGTCCCTGGGGGTGCCCAGGCTGTCCCCTAGGTGTCCCTGGGCGTGCCCATGGTGTTCCTGGGGTTCCTTGGCTGTCCCCTAGGTGTCCCTGGGGGGGCACTGGGTGTCCCTGGGGTGACCTGGCTGTCCCTAGGGTGCCCGGGAAATCGCCTACGTGTCCCTGGGGTACCCTGGGTGTCCCTGGGGTGCCCTGGCTGTCCCCTAGGTGACCCTGGGGGTGCCGTGGCTGTCCCCTACGTGTCTCTGGGGGTCCCCTTGGTGTCCCTGGGGGTGCCCTGGCTGTCCCCTAGGTGTCCCTGGGGGTGCCCTGCCTGTCCCTGGAGTGCCCTGGCTGGCCCCTAGGTCTCTCTTGGGGTGCCCTGGCTGTCCCTTAGGTGTCCCGGGGGTGCTTTGGCTGTCCCCTAGGTGTCCCTGGGGGTGCACTGGATGTCCCTGGGGGGGCCCTGGCTGTCCTCTAGGTGTCCCTGGGGGTGCCCTGCTTTCCCCTCGCTGTCCCTGGGGGTGCCCTGCCTGTCCCCTAGGTGTCCCTGCGGGTGCCCGGCGTGTCCCTGGGGTGCCCTGGCTGTCCCCTAGGTGTCCCTGGGGTGCCCTAGGTGTCCCTGGGGGTGCCCTGGCTGTCCCTAGGGTGCCCTGGAGGTCCCCTACGTGGCCCTGGGCGTGCCCTGCCTGTCCCCTAGGTGTCCCTGGGGGTGCCCTGGCTGTCCCCTTGGTGTTCCTGGGGTGCCCTGGCTGTCCCCTAGGTGTCCCTGGGGGTGCCCTGGCTGTCCCCTTGGTGTCCCTGGGGTGCCCTGGCTGTCCCCTAGGTGTCCCTGGGGGTGCCCTGGCTGTCCTTGGGATGTTCGGGCTGTCCCCTTGGTGTCCCTGGGGGTACCCTGGCTGTTCCCTAGCTGTCCCTTGGGGTGCCCTGGCTGTCCCTGGGGTGCCCTGGGGGTGCCCTGCGTGTCCTCTAGGTGTCCCTTGGGGTGCCCTGGCTGTCCCCTAGGTGTCCCTGGGGTGCCCTGGCTGTCCCCTAGGTGTCCCTTGGGGTGCCCTGGGTGTCCCTGAGGGTACCCTGGCTGTCCCTAGGGTGCCCTGGCTGTGCCCTTGGTGTCCCTGGGGGTTCCCTTGCTGTCCCTAGGGTGCCCTGGCTGTCCCCTAGCTGTCCCTGGGGGTGCCCTGGCTGTCCCTGGAGTGCCCTGGCTGTCCCCTAGGTGTCCCTGGGGGTGCCCTGGCTGTCCCTAGGGTGCCCTGGCTGTCCCCTAGGTGTCCCTGGAGGCGCCCTGGGTGTCCCTGGGGGCGCCCAGGGTGTCCCTGGGATTCCCTGGAAGTCCCGTACGTGTCCCTGGGGTTCCCTGGAGGTCCCCTAGGTGTCCCTGGGGGTGCCCTCGCTGTCCTTGGGGTGCCCTGGCTGTCCCCTCGGCGACCCTGGGGGTGCCCTGAGTGTCCCTGGGGTGCCATGGCTGTCCCCTAGGTGTCCCTGGGGGTGCCCTGGCTGTCCCCTAGGTGTCCCTGGGGGTGCCTTGGGTGTCCCTGGAGTGCCCTTGCTGTCCCCTATATGTCCCTAGGGGTGCCCTGGCTGTCCCCTAGGTGTCCCTGGGGGTGTCCTGCCTTCTCCTAGGTGTCCCTGGGGGTGCCCTGGCTTTCCCCTCGGTGTCCCTGGGGGTGCCCTGCCTGTCTCCTAGGTGTCCCTGGGGGTGCCCTGCCTGTCCCCTAGGTGTCGTTGGGGGTTCCCTGGGTGTCCCTGGGGGTGCCCTGCCTGTCCCCTAGGTGTCCCTGGGAGTGCCCTAGGTGTCCCTGGGGTGCCCTGGCTGTCCCCTTGGTGTCCCTGGTGGTGCCCTGTGGGTCCCTGGGGTGCCCTGGGGGTGCTCTGGTGTCCCTGGGGGTGCCCTGGCTGTCCCCTAGGTGTCCCTGGGGGTGCCCTGGCTGTCCCTGGAGTGCCCTGGCTGTCCCCTAGGTGTCCCTGGGGGGGCCCTGGCTGTCCCCTAGGTGTCCCTGGGGGTGCCCTTCCTGTCCTCTAGGTGTCCCTGGGGGTTCCTTGGCTGTCCCTCGGGTTCCCTGGCTGTCCCCTAGGTGTCCCTGGTGGTGCCCAGGGTGTCCCTGGGGTTCCCTGGCTGTCCCCTAGGTGTCCCTGGCTGTCCCCTAGGTGTCCCTGGTGGTGCCCAGGGTGTCCCTGGGGTTCCCTGGGTGTCCTGTACGTGTCCCTGGGGGTGCCCTGGGTGTCCCTGCGAGTGCCCTGGCTGTCCCCTAGGGGTCTCTGGGGTTGCCCTGGCTGTCCCCTCAGTGTCCCTGGGTGTACCCTGCCTGTCCCCTAGGTGTCCCTGGGGGTGCCCTGCCTGTCCCTTAGGCGTCTCTCGGGGTGCCCTTCCTGTCCCCTAGGTGTCCCTGGGGGTGCCCTGGCTGTCCTCTAGGTGTCCCTGGGGGTGCCCTGGGTGTCCCTTGGGTTCCCTGGGTGTCCCTTAGGTGTCCCTGGGGGTGCCCTTGCTGTCCCCTAGGTGTCCATGGGGGTGCCATGGCTGTCCCCTTGGTGTCCCTGGGGGTGCCCTGGCTGTCCCTAGGGTGCCCTGGCTGTGCCCTAGGGGTCCCTGGGGGTGCCCTGGCTGTCCCTAGGGTGCCCTGGCTGTCACCTAGGTGTCCCTGGGGGTGTGCTGGTGTCCCTCGGGGTGCCCTTGCTGTCCCCTAGGTGTCCCTGGGGGTGCCCTGGCTGTCCCTGGAGTGCCCTGGCTGTCCCCTAGGTGTCCCTGGGTGTACCCTGCCTGTCCCCTAGGTGTCCCTGGGGGTGCCCTGGCTGTCCCCTAGGTGTCCCTGGGGGTGCCCTGGCTGTCCCTAGGGTGCCCTTGCTGTGCCCTCGGTGTCCCTGGGGGTACTCTGGCTGTCCCCTAGGTGTCCCTGGGGGTGCCCTGGGTGTGCCTGGAGTGCCCTGGCTGTCCCCTAGGTGGCCCTGGGGCTGCCCTGGGTGTCCCTGGGGGTGCCCTGGAGGTCCCCTAGGTGTCCCTGGGGGTGCCCTGGCTGTCCCTGGGGTGCCCTGGGTGTCCCCATTGTGTCCTTGGGGGTGCCCTGCCTGTCCTCTCGGTGTCCCTGGGGGTGCCCTGGCTGTGCCCTCGGTGTCCCTGGGGGTACCCTGGCTGTCCCTAGGGTGCCCTGGCTGTCCCCTAGGTGTCCCTGGGTGTGCCCTGGCTGTCCCTGGGCGTGCACAGGGTGTCCCTTGGGTTCCCTGGCTGTCCCCTAGGTATCGCGCGGGGGGCCCTGGCTGTCCCCTAGGTTTCCCTGGGGGTGCCCTGGGTGTCCCTGGGGGTGCCCTGGGTGTCCCTGGGGGGGCCCTGGCTGTCCCCTAGGTGTCCCTGGGTTGCCCTGGCTGTCCCCTATGTGTTCCTGCCTCGCTCGTATCCTCGACTCCGCCTCCGGCGCCATGGTGACTCCCCTCCCAGTCTGGACCAGTGTGGCCTCACCCCCTCCCCTGGGGCCATCCGACCCATCCCAGTATAGACCAGTAAGGCACCGAGTGGCCACCATGGACCCCCACACGCCTGCCAGTTCATCCCAGTTCATCCCAGTCCACTCTTCGTCCCTCCCAGGTTTCTCTGGTCACCCTCCCAGTGCTCTCAGTCCATCCCAGTCCCGCAGGTGTTGGTGCTTGGGGCTTGATGAGCTGGTGCCTGTCCGCAACGTGGAGCGGCTCAAACGGGACCTCAGGGTGAGGGGGGCGCGGATTTGGGGGGATCCTGGGGGTCCTGAGTTGTCGTGGAGAGGGTTTTTGGGTTGTGGGGGGTCTGGGGGGAGTCCTGAGGGCTGCTTTGGGTGCTTTGGGGGGTATTCGGGAGGTTTGGGCGGCCCATTTGAGGCATCAAAAACCTGAGGAGGGTTTTGATAGCTCCTGGAGGTGGAGGGGGCCGTGGGGGTGAGCTGGCTGTCCCAGGGGGTTCCTGGCTGTCCCTCGATGTCCCTGGGGTGCTCTGGCTGTCACTTAGGTGTCCCTCGGGGTGCCCTGGCTGTCCCTAGGGTGCCCCACCTGTCCCCTAGGTGTCCCTGGGGTGCCCTGACTGTCCCTAGGTGTCCCTGGGGGTACCCTGGCTGTCCCTGGAGGTGCCCTGCCTGTCCCTTAGGTGTCCCTGGGGGTGCCCAGGCTGTCCCCTAGGTGTCCCTGGGCGTGCCCATGGTGTTCCTGGGGTTCCTTGGCTGTCCCCTAGGTGTCCCTGGGGGGACACTGGGTGTCCCTGGGGTGACCTGGCTGTCCCTAGGGTGCCCGGGCGGTCGCCTACGTGTCCCTGGGGTACCCTGGGTGTCCCTGGGGTGCCCTGGCTGTCCCCTAGGTGTCCCTGGGGGTGCCGTGGCTGTCCCCTAGGTGTCCCTGGGGGTCCCCTTGGTGTCCCTGGGGGTGCCCTGGCTGTCCCCTAGGTGTCCCTGGGGGTGCCCTGCCTGTCCCTGGAGTGCCCTGGCTGGCCCCTAGGTCTCTCTTGGGGTGCCCTGGCTGTCCCTTAGGTGTCCCGGGGGTGCCGGTGCCCTGGCTGTCCCCTAGGTGTCCCTGGGGGTGCACTGGATGTCCCTGGGGGGGCCCTGGCTGTCCTCTAGGTGTCCCTGGGGGTGCCCTGCTTTCCCCTCGCTGTCCCTGGGGGTGCCCTGCCTGTCCCCTAGGTGTCCCTGCGGGTGCCCGGCGTGTCCCTGGGGTGCCCTGGCTGTCCCCTAGGTGTCCCTGGGGTGCCCTAGGTGTCCCTGGGGGTGCCCTGGCTGTCCCTAGAGTGCCCTGGAGGTCCCCTACGTGGCCCTGGGCGTGCCCTGCCTGTCCCCTAGGTGTCCCTGGGGGTGCCCTGGCTGTCCCCTTGGTGTTCCTGGGGTGCCCTGGCTGTCCCCTAGGTGTCCCTGGGGGTGCCCTGGCTGTCCCCTTGGTGTCCCTGGGGTGCCCTGGCTGTCCCCTAGGTGTCCCTGGGGGTGCCCTGGCTGTCCTTGGGATGTTCGGGCTGTCCCCTTGGTGTCCCTGGGGGTACCCTGGCTGTTCCCTAGCTGTCCCTTGGGGTGCCCTGGCTGTCCCTGGGGTGCCCTGGGGGTGCCCTGCCTGTCCTCTAGGTGTCCCTGGGGGTGCCCTGGCTGTCCCCTAGGTGTCCCTGGGGTGCCCTGGCTGTCCCCTAGTTGTCCCTTGGGGTGCCCTGGGTGTCCCTGAGGGTACCCTGGCTGTCCCTAGGGTGCCCTGGCTGTGCCCTTGGTGTCCCTGGGGGTTCCCTGGCTGTCCCTAGGGTGCCCTGGCTGTCCCCTAGCTGTCCCTGGGGGTGCCCTGGCTGTCCCTGGAGTGCCCTGGCTGTCCCCTAGGTGTCCCTGGGGGTGCCCTGGCTGTCCCTAGGGTGCCCTGGCTGTCCCCTAGGTGTCCCTGGGGGCGCCCTGGGTGTCCCTGGGGGCGCCCAGGGTGTCCCTGGGATTCCCTGGAAGTCCCGTACGTGTCCCTGGGGTTCCCTGGAGGTCCCCTAGGTGTCCCTGGGGGTGCCCTCGCTGTCCTTGGGGTGCCCTGGCTGTCCCCTCGGCGACCCTGGGGGTGCCCTGAGTGTCCCTCGGGTGCCATGGCTGTCCCCTAGGTGTCCCTGGGGGTGCCCTGGCTGTCCCCTAGGTGTCCCTGGGAGTGCCTTGGGTGTCCCTGGACTGCCCTGGCTGTCCCCTATATGTCCCTAGGGGTGCCCTGGCTGTCCCCTAGGTGTCCCTGGGGGTGTCCTGCCTTCTCCTAGGTGTCCCTGGGGGTGCCCTGGCTTTCCCCTCGGTGTCCCTGGGGGTGCCCTGCCTGTCTCCTAGGTGTCCCTGGGGGTGCCCTGCGTGTCCCTGGGAGTGCCCTGGCTGTCCCCTAGCGGTCTCTGGGGGTGCCCTGGCTGTCCTGTCAGTGTCCCTGGGGGTGCCCTGCCTGTCCCCTAGGTGTCGTTGGGGGTTCCCTGGGTGTCCCTGGGTGTGCCCTGCCTGTCCCCTAGGTGTCCCTGGGAGTGCCCTAGGTGTCCCTGGGGTGCCCTGGCTGTCCCCTTGGTGTCCCTGGTGGTGCCCTGTGGGTCCCTGGGGTGCCCTGGGGGTGCTCTGGTGTCCCTGGGGGTGCCCTGGCTGTCCCCTAGGTGTCCCTGGGGGTGCCCTGGCTGTCCCTGGAGTGCCCTGGCTGTCCCCTAGGTGTCCCTGGGGGGGCCCTGGCTGTCCCCTAGGTGTCCCTGGGGGTGCCCTTCCTGTCCTCTAGGTGTCCCTGGGGGTTCCTTGGCTGTCCCTCGGGTTCCCTGGCTGTCCCCTAGGTGTCCCTGGTGGTGCCCAGGGTGTCCCTGGGGTTCCCTGGCTGTCCCCTAGGTGTCCCTGGCTGTCCCCTAGGTGTCCCTGGTGGTGCCCAGGATGTCCCTGGGGTTCCCTGGGTGTCCTGTACGTGTCCCTGGGGGTGCCCTGGGTGTCCCTGCGAGTGCCCTGGGTGTCCCCTAGGGGTCTCTGGGGTTGCCCTGGCTGTCCCCTCAGTGTCCCTGGGTGTACCCTGCCTGTCCCCTAGGTGTCCCTGGGGGTGCCCTGCCTGTCCCTTAGGCGTCCCTCGGGGTGCCCTGGGTGTCCCTGGGGGTGCTAGGCTGTCCCCTAGGTGTCCCTGGGGTGCCCTGGCTGTCCCCTTGGTGTCCCTGCGGGTGCCCTGTGGGTCCCTGGGGGTGCCCTGGTGTCCCTGTGGGTGCCCTGGCTGTCCCCTAGGTGTCCCTGGGGGTGCCCTGGCTGTCCCTGGAGTGCCCTGGCTGTCCCCTAGGTGTCCCTGAGGGGGCCCTGGCTGTCCCCTAGGTGTCCCTGGGGGTGCCCTTCCTGTCCCCTAGGTGTCCCTGGGGGTGCCCTGGCTGTCCTCTAGGTGTCCCTGGGGGTGCCCTGGGTGTCCCTGGGGTTCCCTGGCTGTCCCCTAGGTGTCCCTGGGGGGGCCCTGGGTGTCCCTGGGGGTGCCCAGGGTGTCCCTTAGGTGTCCCTGGGGGTGCCCTTGCTGTCCCCTAGGTGTCCCTGGGTGTGCCCTGGCTGTCCCTAGGGTGCCATGGCTGTCCCTCGGGTGCCCTGGCTGTCTCCTCGGTGTCCCTGGGGGTGCCCTGGGTGTCCCTGGGGTGCCCTGGCTATCCCCTAGGTGTCCCTGCGGGGGGCCCTGGCTGTCCCCAAGGTGTCCCTGGGGGTGCCCTGCCTGTCCCTAGGGTGCCCTGGCTGTCCCCTACGTGTCCCGGGGGGTGCCCTGGCTGTCCCTAGGGTGCCCTGGCTGTCCCCCTCGGTGTCCCTGGGGGTGCCCTGGGTGTCCCTGGGGTGCCCTGGCTGTCCCCTACGTGTCCCTGGGGGTGCCCAGGCTGTCCCCTAGGTGTCCCTGGGCGTGCCCATGGTGTTCCTGGGGTTCCTTGGCTGTCCCCTAGGTGTACCTGGGGGGGCACTGGGTGTCCCTGGGGTGACCTGGCTGTCCCTAGGGTGCCCGGGAGGTCGCCTACGTGTCCCTGGGGTACCCTGGGTGTCCCTGGGCTGCCCTGGGGTGCCCTGGCTGTCCCGTAGGTGTCCCTGGGCTGCCCTGGCTGTCCTTGGGGTGCCCTGGCTGTGCCCTTGGTTTCCCTGAGGGTGCCCTGGCTGTCCCCTTGGTGTCCCTGGGGGTGCCCTGCCTGTCCCCTAGGTGTCCCTAGGGGTGCCCTGGCTGTCCCTAGGGTGCCTTGGCTGTGCACTCGATGTCTCTGTGGGTGCCCTGTCTGTCCCTAGGGTGCCCTGGCTGTGCCCTCAATGTCTCTGGGGGTGCCCTAGGTGTCCCTGGGGGTGATCTCGGTGTCCCTGGGGGTGCCCTGGCTGTCCTCTAGGTGTCTCTGGGGGAGCCCTGGGTGTTCCTGGGGTGCCCTGGCTGTCCTTTAGGTGTCCCTGGGGGTGCCCTCCCTGTCCCTCGGGGTGCCCTGGCTGTCCCCTAGGTGTCCCTGGGGGGGCCCTGGCTGTCCCCTAGGTGTCCCTGGGGGTGCCCTGGGTGTCCCTGGGGTGCCCTGGCTGTCCCCTAGGTGTCCCTGGGGGTGCCCTAGCTGTCACTGGGGTGCCATGGCTGTCCTGTACGTGTCCCTGGGGGTGCCCTGGGTGTCCCTGGGGTGCCCTGGGGGTGCCCTGCCTGTCCCCTAGGTGTCCCTGGGGGTGCCCTGGCTGTCCCCTCGGTGTCCCTGGAGGTGCCCTGCCTGTGCCCTAGGTGTCCCTGGGGGGGCCCTGGGTGTCCCTGGGGGTGCCCAGGGTGTCCCTGGGGTTCCCTGGCTGTCCCGTACGTGTCCCTGGGGTTCCCTGGAGGTCCCCTAGGTGTTCCTGGGAGTGCCCTGGCTGTCCCTGGAGTGCCCAGGCTGTCCCCTAGGTGTCCCTGGGGGGGCCCTGGCTGTCCCCTAGGTGTCCCTGGGGGTGCCCTTCCTGTCCCCATGGTGTTCCTGGGGTGCCCTGGCTGTCCTCTAGGTGTCCCTGGGGGTGCCCTGGGTGTCCCTTGGGTTCCCTGGGTGTCCCTTAGGTGTCCCTGGGGGTGGCCTACGTGTCCCTGGGGTACCCTGGGTGTCCCTGGGGTGCCCTGGCTGTCCCCTAGGTGTCCCTGGGGGTGCCGTGGCTGTCCCCTAGGTGTCCCTGGGGGTCCCCTTGGTGTCCCTGGGGGTGCCCTGGCTGTCCCCTAGGTGTCCCTGGGGGTGCCCTGCCTTCCCCTAGGTGTCCCTGGGGGTGCCCTAGGTGTCCCTGGGGGTGCCCGGGGCATCCCTGGGGTGCCTTGGCTGTCCCCACGGTGTCCCTGTGGGTGCCCAGAGTGTCCCTGTGGGTGCCCTGCCTGTCCCCTAGGTGTCCCTGGGGGTGCCCTGCCTGTCCCCTAGGCGTCCCTGGGGGTTCCCTGGGTGTCCCTGGGGGTGCCCTGGCTGTCCCCTAGGTGTCCCTGGGGGTGCCCTGGGTATCCTTTGGGTGCCCTGGCTGTGCCCTCAGTGTCTCTGAGGGTGCCCTAGGTGTCCATGGAGGTGCCCTGGGTGTCCCTGGGCTGCCCTGGCTGTCCCCTAGGTGTCCCTGGGGGTGCCCTACGTGTCCCTGGGGGTGCACAGGGTGTCACTGGGGTTCCCTGGCTGTCCCGTACGTGTCCCTGGGGGTGCCCTGCCTGTCCCTTAGGTGTCCCTGGGGCTGCCCTAATTGTCCCTGGGGTGCCCTGGCTGTCCCCTAGGTGTCCCTGGGGTGCCCAAGGTGTCCCTGGGGGTGCCCTGGCTGTCCCTAGGGTGCCCTGGCTGTCCCCTAGGTGTCCCTGGGGGTGCCCTGGCTGTCCCCTAGGTGTCCCTGGGGGTGCCCTGGGTGTCCCCAAGGTGTCCTTGGGGGTGCCCAGAGTGTCCCTGGGAGTGCCCTGGCTGTCCCCTAGGGGTCTCTGGGGGTGCCCTGGCTGTCCCCTAGGTGTCCCTGGGGGTGCCCTGGGTGTCCCTAGGGTGCCCTGGCTGTCCCTTAGGTGTCCCTGGGTGTGCCCTGGATGTCTCTGGGGTGCCCTGGTTGTCCCCTAGGCGGCCCTTGGGGTGCCCTGGGTGTCCCCGGGGGTGCCCTCGCTGTCCCCTAGGTGTCCATGGGGGTGCCCTGGGTGTCCCCTCGGTGTCCCTGGGGGTGCCCTAGGTGTCCCTGGGGGTGCCCTGCCTGTCCCTACGGTGCCCTGGCTGTCCCCTAGATGTCCCTGGGGGTGCCCTTGGGTGTCCCTGGGGTACCCTGGCTGTCCCCAAGGTGTCCCTGTGGGTGCCCAGAGTGTCCCTGGAAGTGCCCTGGCTGTTCCCTAAATGTCCCTGGGGGTGCCCTGGCTGTCTCCTAGGTGTCCCTGGGGGTGCCCTGCCTGTCCCTGGGGTGCCCTGGCTGTCCCCAAGGTGTCCCTGTGGGTGCCCAGAGTGTCCCTGGGAGTGCCCTGGCTGTCTCCTAGGTGTCCCTGGGGGTGCCCTAGGTGTCCCTGGGGGTGCCCTGGGTGTCCCTGGGGGTGCCCTGGCTGTCCCCTAGGTGTCCCTGGGGTGCCCTGACTGTCCCTAGATGTCCCTCGGGGTGCCCTGGCTGTCCCTAGGGTGCCCTGGCTGTCGCCTAGGTGTCCCTGGGGTGCCCTGACTGTCCCTAGGTGTCCCTGGTGGTGCCCTGGGTGTCCCTGGGGTGCCCTGGGGGTACCCTGGCTGTCCCTGGAGGTGCCCTGCCTGTCCCTTAGGTGTCCCTGGGGGTGCCCTGGCTGTCCTTTGGGTGCCCTGGCTGTGCCCTCAGTGTCTCTGGGGGTGCCCTAGGTGTCCATGGAGGTGCCCTGGCTGTCCCTGGGCTGCCCTGGCTGTCCCCTAGGTGTCCCTGGGGGTGCCCTGGGTGTCCCTGGGGTGCCCTGGCTGTCCCCTAGGTGTCCCTGGGGGTGCCCTGGCTGTCTCTGGGGTTCCCTGACTGTCCCCTAGGTGTCCCTGAGGGGGCCCTGGCTGTCTCCTAGGTGTCCCTGGGGTGTCCCTGGGGTTCCCTGGCTGTCCCCTAGGTGTCCCTGGGGGGGCCCTGGCTGTCCCCTAGGTGACCCTGGGTGTGCCCTGGGTGTCCCTGGGGGTTCGCAGGGTGTCCCTGGGGTTCCCTGGCTGTCCCGTACGTGTCCCTGGGGGTGCCCTGGAGGTCCCCTGAGTGTCCCTGGGGGTGCCCTGGGTGTCCCTGGGGTGCCCTGGCTGTCCCCTAGGTGTCCCTGGGGGGGCCCTGGCTGTCTCCTAGGTGTCCCTGGGGGTGCCCTGGCTGTCCCTGTGGGTGCTCTGGCTGTCCCCTACGTGTCCCTGGGGTGCCCTGGGTGTCCCTGGGGTGCCCTGGTGTGCCCTGGCTGTCCCCTAGGTGTCCATGGGGGGGCCCTGGCTGTCCCCTAGGTGTCCCTGGGGGTGCTCTGGCTGTCCCTGGGGGTGCCCAGGCTGTCCCCTAGGTGTCCCTGGGTGTGCACAGGGTGTCTCTGGGGAGCCCTGGCTGTCCCCTAGGTGTCCCTGGGGGTGCCCTGGGTGTCCCTGGGGGTGCACAGGGTGTCCCTGAGGGTGCCCTGGCTGTCCCTGGGGGTGCACAGGGTGTCCCTGGGGTTCCCTGGCTGTCCCGTACGTGTCCCTGGGGGTGCCCTGGAGGTCCCCTAGGCGTCCCTGGGGGTGCCCTGGGTGTACCTGGGGTGCCCTGGCTGTCCCCTAGCTGTCCCTGGGGGGGCCCGTGCTGTCTCCTAGGTGTCCCTGGGGGTGCCCTGGCTGTCCCCTACGTGTCCCTGGGGTGCCCTGGGTGTCCCTGGGGTGCCCTGGGGTGCCCTGGCTGTCTCCTAGGTGTCCATGGGGTGGCCCTGGCTGTCCCCTAGGTGTCCCTGGGGGTGCTCTGGCTGTCCCTGGGGGAACCATGGCTGTCCCCTTGGTGTCCCTGGGGGTGCCCAGGCTGTCCCCTAGGTGTCCCTGGGTGTGCCCGGGGTGTCCCTGGTGGTGCCCTGGCTGTCCCTAGGGTGCCCTGGCTGTCCCCTCGGTGTCCCTGGGGGTGCCCTGCCTGTCCCCTAGGTGTCCCTGGGCGTGCTCTGGCTGTCCCCTATGTGTCCCTGGGGGTGCCCTCGGTGTCCCTGGGGGTGCCCTGCCTGTCCCCTAGGTGTCCTTGGGGGTGCCCTGGCTGTCCCTAGGGTGCCCTGGCTGTGCCCTAGGTGTCGCTGGGTGCGCCCTGGGTGTCCCTGGGGGTGCACAGGGTGTCCCTGGTGTGCCCTGGCTGTCCCCTAGGTGTCCCTGGGGGTGCCCCGGCTGTCCCCTAGGTCTCCCTGGGGGTGCCCTGAGTGTCCCTGGGGGTGCCCTGGCTGTCCCCTAAGTGTCCTAGGGGGTGCCCTGGCTGTCCCTAGGGTGTCCTGGCTGTCCCTTAGGTGTCCCTGGGTGTGCCCTGGGTGTCTCTGGGGAGCCCTGGCTGTCCCCTAGGTGTCCCTGGGGGGGCCCTGGCTGTCCCTGGGGGAGCCATGGCTGTCCCTGGGGGTGCCCTGCCTGTCCCCTAGGTGTCCCTGGGGGTGCCCTGGCTGTCTCTGGGGTTCCCTGGGGGTGCCCTGGGTGTCCCTGGGGTGCCCTGGAGGTCCGCTAGGTGTCCCTGGGGGTGCCCTGGGTGTCCGTGGGGTTCCCTGGGGGTGCCCTGGGTGTCCGAGGGGTGCCCTGGCTGTCCCCTAGGTGTCCCTGGGGGTGCCCCGGTTGTCCACTAGGTGTCCCTGGGGGTGCCCTGGCTGTCCCTGTGGGTGCCCAGGCTGTCCCCTAGGTGTCCCTGGGATGCCCTGGCTGTCTCGTCAGTGTCCCTGGGGGTGCCCTGGCTGTCCCTGGGAGTGCCCCGGCTGTCCCCTAGGTGTCCCTGAGGTGCCCTACCTGTCCTCTAGGTGTCCCTGGGGGTGCCCTGGCTGTCCCCTCGGTGGCCCTGGGGGTGCCCTGGCTGTCCCTAGGGTGCCCTGGCTGTCCCTTAGGTGTCCCTGGGTGTGCCCTGGGTGTCTCTGGGGGTGCCCTGCCTGTCCCCTAGGTGTCCCTGGGGGTGCCCTGGGTGTCCCTGGGGGTGCACAGGGTGTCCCTGGCGTTCCCTGGCTGTCCCCTAGGTGTCCCTGGGGGGGCCCTGGCTGTCCCCTAGGTGTCCCTGGGGGCGCCCTGGCTGTCCCTGGGGGTGCACAGGGTGTCCCTGGGGTTCCCTGGCTGTCCCGTACGTGTCCCTGGGGATGCCTTGGAGGTCCCCTAGGCGTCCCTGGGGGGGCCCTGGATGTCTCCTAGGTGTCCCTAGGGGTGTCCTGGCTGTCCCCTAGGTGTCCCTGGGGGGGCCCTGACTGCCTCCTAGGTATCCGTGGGGGTGCCCTGCCTGTCCTCTACGTGTCCCTGGGGGTGCCATCGCTGTCCCTGGGGTGCCCTGGCTGTCCCCTAGGTGTCCCTGGGGACGCCCTGTCTGTCCTCTAGGTGTCCCTGGGGGTGACCTGCCTGTTCCCTAGGTGTCCCTGGGGGTGCCCTGGGTGTCCCTGGGGGTGCACAGTGTGTCCCTGGGGTTCCTTGGCTGTCCCGTACGTGTCCCTGGGAGTGCCCTGGAGGTCCCCCAGGTGTCCCTGGGGGTGCCCTGGGTGTCCCTGTGGGTGCCCTGGCTGTCCCTACGTGTCTCTGGGGTGCCCTGGGTGTCCCTGGGGTGCCCTGGGGTTGCCTGCCGGTCCCCTAGGTGTCCCTGGGGGTGCCCTCGCTATCCCTAGGCTGCCCTGGCTGTCCCCTAGGTGTCCCTGGGGGTGCCCTGCTTGTCCCCTAGATGTCCTTGGGAGTGCCCTGGCTGTCCCTGGGGTGCCCTGGCTGTCCCCTAGGTGTCCCTGGGGGTGCCCCGGTTGTCCACTAGGTGTCCCTGGGGGTGCCCTGGCTGTCCCTGGGCGTGCCCAGGCTGTCCCCTAGATGTCCCTGGGATGCCTTGGCTGTCTCGTCAGTGTCCCTGGGGGTGCCCTGGCTGTCCCTGGGAGTGCCCCGGCTGTCCCCTAGGTGTCCCTGAGGTGCCCTACCTGTCCTCTAGGTGTCCCTGGGTGTGCCCTGGCTGTCCCCTCGGTGGCCCTGGGGGTGCCCTGGCTGTCCCTAGGGTGCCCTGGCTGTCCCTTAGGTGTCCCTGGGTGTGCCCTGGGTGTCTCTGGGGTGCCCTGCCTGTCCCCTAGGTGTCCCTGGGGGTGCTCTGGGTGTCCCTGGGGGTGCACAGGGTGTCCCTGGGGTTCCCTGGCTGTCCCCTAGGTGTCCCTGGGGGGGGCCTGGCTGTCCCCTAGGTGTCCCTGGGGGTGCCCTGGCTGTCCCTGGGTGTGCACAAGGTGTCCCTGGGGTTCCCTGGCTGTCCCGTACGTGTCCCTGGGGATGCCTTGGAGGTCCCCTAGGCGTCCCTGGGGGGGCCCTGGATGTCTCCTAGGTGTTTCTGGGGGTGCCCTGCCTGTCCTCTACGTGTCCCTGGGGGTGCCATCGCTGTCCCTGGGGTGCCCTGGCTGTCCCCTAGGTGTCCCTGGGGACGCCCTGTCTGTTCTCTAGGTGTCCCTGGGGGTGCCCTGCCTGTCCCCTAGGTGTCCCTGGGGGTGCCCTGGGTGTCCCTGTGGGTGCCCTGGCTGTCCCTACATGTCCCCGGGGTGCTCTGGGTGTCCCTGGGGTGCCCTGGGGCGCCCTGCCTGTCCCCTAGGTGTCCCTGGGGGTGCCTTCGCAATCCCTAGGCTGCCCTGGCTGTCCCCTATGTGTCCCTGGGGGTGCCCTGCTTGTCCCCTAGATGTCCTTGGGGGTGCCCTGGCTGTCCCTAGGGTGCCCTGGCTGTCCCTAGGGTGCCCTGGCTGTGCCCTAGGTGTCCCTGGGTGTGCCCTGCGTGTCCCTGGGGGTGCACAGGGTGTCCCTGGGGTTCCCTGGCTGTCCCCTAGGTGTCCTTGGGGGTGCCCTGGGTGTTCCTGGGGGTGCACATGGTGTCCCTGGGGTTCCCTGGCTGTCCCCTAGGTGTCCCTGGGGGGGCCCTGGCTGTCCCCTAGGTGTCCCTGGGGGTGCCCTGGCTGTCTCTGGGGTGCCCTGGGGGTGCCCTGGGTGTCCCTGGGGGTGCACAGGGTGTCCCTGGGGTGCCCTGGCTGTCCCCTAGGTGTCTTTGGGGGTGCCCCGGCTGTCCCCTAGGTGTCCCTAGGTGTGCCCTGGGTGTCCCTGGGGGTGCACAGGGTGTCCCTGGGGTGCCCTGGCTGTCCCCTAGGTGTCTTTGGGGGTGCCCCGGCTGTCCCCTAGGTGTCCCTGGGGGTGCCCTGGGTGTCCCTGGGGGTGCCCCTGGCTGTCCCCTAGGTGTCCCTGGGTGTGCCCTGGGTGTCCCTGGGGGTGCACAGGGTGTCCCTGGGGTTCCCTGGCTGTCCCCAAGGTGTCCCTGGGGGGGCCCTGGCTGTCCCCTAGGTGTCCCTGGGGGTGCCCTGGCTGTCTGTGGGGCGCCCTGGGGGTGCCCTGGGTGTCCCTGGGGGTGCACAGGGTGTCCCTGGGGGTGCCCTGGCTGTCCCTGGGGGTGCACAGGGTGTCCCTAGGGTTCCCTGGCTGTCCCATACGTGTCCCCGGGGGTGCCCTGGAGGTCCCCTAGGCGTCCCTGGGGGTGAACTGGGTGTCCCTGGGTTGCCCTGGCTGTCCCCTAGCTGTCCCTGGGGGGGCCCTGGCTGTCTCCTAGGTGTCCCTGGGGGTGCCCTGGCTGTCCCTGTGGGTGCCCTGGCTGTCCCCTACGTGTCCGTGGGGTGCCCTGGGTGTCCCTGGGGTGCCCTGGGGTGCCCTGGCTGTCCCCTATGTGTCCATGGGGGGGACCTGGCTGTCCCCTACGTGTCCCTGGGGGTGCTCTGGCTTTCCGTGTGGGAGCCATGGCTGTCCCCTTGGTGTCCCTGGGGGTGCCCAGGCTGTCCCCTAGGTGTCCCTGGGGGTGCCCTCGGTGTCCCTGGGGGTGCCCTGCCTGTCCCCTAGGTGTCCTTGGGGGTGCCCTGGCTGTCGCCTTGGTGTCCCTGGGGGTGCCCTGGGTGTCCCTGGGGGTGCACAGTGTGTCCCTGGGGTTCCTTGGCTGTCCCGTACGTGTCCCTGGGGGTGCCCTGGAGGTCCCCCAGGTGTCCCTGGTGGTGCCCTGGGTGTCCCTGTGGGTGCCCTGGCTGTCCCTACGTGTCCCTGGGGTGCCCTGGGTGTACCTGGGGTGCCCTGGGGCGCCCTGCCTGTCCCCTAGGTGTCCCTGGGGGTGCCCTCGCTATCCCTAGGCTGCCCTGGCTGTCCCCTAGGTGTCCCTGGGGGTGCCCTGCTTGTCCCCTAGATGTCCTTGGGGGTGCCCTGGCTGTCCCTGGGGTGCCCTGGCTGTCCCCTAGGTGTCCCTGGGGGCGCCCTGGCTGTCCCTGGGGGTGCACAGGGTGTCCCTGGGGTTCCCTGGCTGTCCCGTACGTGTCCCTGGGGATGCCTTGGAGGTCCCCTAGGCGTCCCTGGGGGGGCCCTGGATGTCTCCTAGGTGTCCCTAGGGGTGTCCTGGCTGTCTCCTAGGTGTCCCTGGGGGGGGTCCTGGCTGTCTCTGGGGTTCCCTGGATGTCCCCTAGGTGTCCCTGGGGGTGCCCTGGCTGTCTCTGGGGTGCCCTGGGGGTGCCCTGGGTGTCCCTGGGGTGCCCTGGAAGTCCGCTAGGTGTCCCTGGGGGTGCCCTGGGTGTCCGTGGGGTGCCCTGGCTGTCCCCTAGGTGTCCCTGGGGGTGCCCCGGTTGTCCACTAGGTGTCCCTGGGGGTGCCTTGGCTGTCCCTGGGGGTGCCCAGGCTGTCCCCTAGGTGTCCCTGGGATGCCCTGGCTGTCTCGTCAGTGTCCCTGGGGGTGCCCTGGCTGTCCCTGGGAGTGCCCCGGCTGTCTCCTAGGTGTCCCTGAGGTGCCCTACCTGTTCTCTAGGTGTCCCTGGGTGTGCCCTGGCTGTCCCCTCGGTGGCCCTGGGGGTGCCCTGGCTGTCCCTAGGGTGCCCTGGCTATCCTTTAGGTGTCCCTGGGTGTGCCCTGGGTGTCTCTGGGGTGCCCTGCCTGTCCCCTAGGTGTCCCTGGGGGTGCCCTGGGTGTCCCTGGGGGGTGCGCAGGGTGTCCCTGGGGTTCCCTGGCTGTCCCCTATGTGTCCCTTGGGGGGCCATGGCTGTCCCCTAGGTGTCCCTGGGGGTGCCCTGGCTGTCCCTGGGGGGGCACAGGGTGTCCCTGGGGTTCCCTGGCTGTCCCGTACGTGTCCCTGGGGATGCCTTGGAGGTCCCCTAGGCGTCCCTGGGGGGGCCCTGGATGTCTCCTAGGTGTCCCTGGGGGGGGCCCTGGCTGCCTCCTAGGTGTCCGTGGGGGTGCCCTGCCTGTCCTCTACGTGTCCCTGGGGGTGCCATCGCTGTCCCTGGGGTGCCCTGGCTGTCCCCTAGGTGTCCCTGGGGACGCCCTGTCTGTCCTCTAGGTGTTTCTGGGGGTGCCCTGCCTGTCCCCTAGGTGTCCCTGGGGGTGCCCTGGGTGTCCCTGGGGGTGCACAGTGTGTCCCTGGGGTTCCTTGGCTGTCCCGTACGTGTCCCTGGGGGTGCCCTGGAGGTCCCCCAGGTGTCCCTGGGGGTGCCCTGGGTGTCCCTGGGGTGCCCTGGGGCGCCCTGCCTGTCCCCTAGGTGTCCCTGGGGGTGCCCTCGCTATCCCTAGGCTGCCCTGGCTGTCCCCTAGGTGTCCCTGGGGGAGCCCTGCTTGTCCCCTAGATGTCCTTGGGGGTGCCCTGGCTGTCCCTGGGGTGCCCTGGCTGTCCCCTAGGTGTCCCTGGGGGTGCCCCGGTTGTCCACTAGGTGTCCCTGGGGGTGCCCTGGCTGTCCCTGGGGGTGCCCAGGCTGTCCCCTAGGTGTCCCTGGGATGCCCTGGCTGTCTCGTCAGTGTCCCTCGGGGTGCCCTGGCTGTCCCTGGGAGTGCCCCGGCTGTCCCCTAGGTGTCCCTGAGGTGCCCTACCTGTCCTCTAGGTGTCCCTGGGTGTGCCCTGGCTGTCCCCTCGGTGGCCCTGGGGGTGCCCTGGCTGTCCCTAGGGTGCCCTGGCTGTCCCTTAGGTGTCCCTGGGGGTGCCCTGCCTGTCCCCAAAGTGTCCTAGGGGGTGCCCTGGCTGTCCCTAGGGTGCCCTGGCTGTGCCCTCGCTGTCCCTGGGGGTGGCCTGGCTGTCCCTGGAGTGCCCTGGCTGTCCCCTAGCTGTCCCTGGGGGTGCCCCGGCTGTCCCCTAGGTGTCCCTGGGGGTGCTCTGGCTCTCCCTTTCGGAGCCATGGCTGTCCCCTTGGTGTCCCTGGGGGTGCCCAGGCTGTCCCCTAGGTGTCCCTGGGGGTGCCCTCGGTGTCCCTGGGGGTGCCCTGCCTGTCCCCTAGGTGTCCTTGGGGGTGCCCTGGCTGTCCCTCGGGTGCCCTGGCTGTGCCCTAGGTGTCGCTGGGTGTGCCCTGGGTGTCCCTGGGGGTGCACAGGGTGTCCCTGGGGTGCCCTGGCTGTCCCCTAGGTGTCCCTGGGGGTGCCCCGGCTGTTCCCTAGGTGTCCCTGGGGGTGCCCTGTGTGTTCCTGGGGGTGCCCTGGCTGTCCCCTAAGTGTCCTAGGGGGTGCCCTGGCTGTCCCTAGGGTGCCCTGGCTGTCCCTTAGGTGTCCCTGGGTGTGCCCTGGGTGTCTCTGGGGAGCCCTGGCTGTCCCCTAGGTGTCCCTGGGGGGGCCCTGGCTGTCCCTGGGGGAGCCATGGCTGTCCCTGGGGGTGCCCTGCCTGTCCCCTAGGTGTCCCTGGGGGGGTCCTGGCTGTCTCTGGGGTTCCCTGGCTGTCCCCTAGGTGTCCCTGGGGGTGCCCTGGCTGTCTCTGGGGTGCCCTGGGGGTGCCCTTGGTGTCCCTGGAGGTGCACAGGGTGTCCCTGGGGTGCCCTGGAGGTTCGCTAGGTGTCCCTGGGGGTGCCCTGGGTGTCCCTGGGGTGCCCTGACTGTCCCCTAGGTGTCCCTGGGGGTGCCCCGGTTGTCCACTAGGTGTCCTTGGGGGTGCCCTGGCTGTCCCTGGGGTGCCCTGGCTGTCCCCTAGGTGTCCCTGGGGGTGCCCCGGTTGTCCACTAGGTGTCCCTGGGGGTGCCCTGGCTGTCCCTGGGCGTGCCCAGGCTGTCCCCTAGGTGTCCCTGGGATGCCCTGGCTGTCTCGTCAGTGTCTCTGGGGGTGCCCTGGCTGTCCCTGGGAGTGCCCCGGCTGTCCCCTAGGTGTCCCTGAGGTGCCCTACCTGTCCTCTAGGTGTCCCTGGGTGTGCCCTGGCTGTCCCCTCGGTGGCCCTGGGGGTGCCCTGGCTGTCCCTAGGGTGCCCTGGCTGTCCCTTAGGTGTCCCTGGGTGTGCCCTGGGTGTCTCTGGGGTGCCCTGCCTGTCCCCTAGGTGTCCCTGGGGGTGCCCTGGGTGTCCCTGGGGGTGCACAGGGTGTCCCTAGGGTTCCCTGGCTGTCCCCTAGGTGTCCCTGGGGGGGGCCTGGCTGTCCCCTAGGTGTCCCTGGGGGTGCCCTGGCTGTCCCTGGGGGTGCACAGGGTGTCCCTGGGGTTCCCTGGCTGTCCCGTACGTGTCCCTGGGGATGCCTTGGAGGTCCCCTAGGCGTCCCTGGGGGGGCCCTGGATGTCTCCTAGGTGTCCCTGGGGGTGCCCTGCCTGTCCTCTACGTGTCCCTGGGGGTGCCATCGCTGTCCCTGGGGTGCCCTGGCTGTCCCCTAGGTGTCCGTGGGGACGCCCTGTCTGTTCTCTAGGTGTCCCTGGGGGTGCCCTGCCTGTCCCCTAGGTGTCCCTGGGGGTGCCCTGGGTGTCCCTGTGGGTGCCCTGGCTGTCCCTACATGTCCCTGGGGTGCCCTGGGTGTCCCCGGGGTGCCCTGGGGCGCCCTGCCTGTCCCCTAGGTGTCCCTGGGGGTGCCTTCGCTATCCCTAGGCTGCCCTGGCTGTCCCCTATGTGTCCCTGGGTGTGCCCTGCTTGTCCCCTAGATGTCCTTGGGGGTGCCCTGGCTGTCCCTAGGGTGCCCTGGCTGTGCCCTAGGTGTCCCTGGGTGTGCCCTGCGTGTCCCTGGGGGTGCACAGGGTGTCCCTGGGGTTCCCTGGCTGTCCCCTAGGTGTCCTTGGGGGTGCCCTGGGTGTTCCTGGGGGTGCACAGGGTGTCCCTGGGGTTCCCTGGCTGTCCCCTAGGTGTCCCTGGGGGGGCCCTGGCTGTCCCCTAGGTGTCCCTGGGGGTGCCCTGGCTGTCTCTGGGGTGCCCTGGGGGTGCCCTGGGTGTCCCTGGGGGTGCACAGGGTGTCCCTGGGGTGCCCTGGCTGTCCCCTAGGTGTCTTTGGGGGTGCCCCGGCTGTCCCCTAGGTGTCCCTGGGGGTGCCCTGTGTGTCCCTGGGGGTGCCCCTGGCTGTCCCCTAGGTGTCCCTAGGTGTGCCCTGGGTGTCCCTGGGGGTGCACAGGGTGTCCCTGGGGTGCCCTGGCTGTCCCCTAGGTGTCTTTGGGGGTGCCCCGGCTGTCCCCTAGGTGTCCCTGGGGGTGCCCTGGGTGTCCCTGGGGGTGCCCCTGGCTGTCCCCTAGGTGTCCCTGGGTGTGCCCTGGGTGTCCCTGGGGGTGCACAGGGTGTCCCTGGGGTTCCCTGGCTGTCCCCAAGGTGTCCCTGGGGGGGCCCTGGCTGTCCCCTAGGTGTCCCTGGAGGTGCTCTGGCTGTCTGTGGGGCGCCCTGGGGGTGCCCTGGGTGTCCCTGGGGGTGCACAGGGTGTCCCTGGGGTGCCCTGGCTGTCCCCTAGGTGTCCTTGGGGGTGCCCTGCTTGTCCCCTAGGTGTCCTTGGGTGTGCCCTTGCTGTCCCTAGGGTGCCCTGGCTGTGCCCTAGGTGTCCCTGGGTGTGCCCTGGGTGTCCCTGGGGGTGCACAGGGTGTCCCTGGGGTTCCCTGGCTGTCCCCTAGGTGTCCCTGGGGGTGCTCTGGGTGTTCCTGGGGGTGCACAGGGTGTCCCTGGGGTTCCCTGGCTGTCCCCAAGGTGTCCCTGGGGTGCCCTGGCTGTCCCCTAGGTGTCCCTGGGGGTGCCCTGGCTGTCTCTGGGGTGCCCTGGGGGTGGCCTTGGCGTCCCTGGGGGTGCACAGGGTGTCCCTGGGGGTGCCCTGGCTGTCCCTGGGGGTGCACAGGGTGTCCCTAGGGTTCCCTGGCTGTCCCGTACGTGTCCCCGGGGGTGCCCTGGAGGTCCCCTAGGCGTCCCTGGGGGTGAACTGGGTGTCCCTGGGTTGCCCTGGCTGTCCCCTAGCTGTCCCTGGGGGGGCCCTGGCTGTCTCCTAGGTGTCCCTGGGGGTGCCCTGGCTGTCCCTGTGGGTGCCCTGGCTGTCCCCTACGTGTCCGTGGGGTGCCCTGGGTGTCCCTGGGGTGCCCTGGGGTGCCCTGGCTGTCCCCTATGTGTCCATGGGGGGGACCTGGCTGTCCCCTAGGTGTCCCTGGGGGTGCTCTGGCTTTCCGTGTGGGAGCCATGGCTGTCCCCTTGGTGTCCCTGGGGGTGCCCAGGCTGTCCCCTAGGTGTCCCTGGGGGTGCCCTCGGTGTCCCTGGGGGTGCCCTGCCTGTCCCCTAGGTGTCCTTGGGGGTGCCCTGGCTGTCGCCTAGGTGTCCCTGGGGGTGCCCTGGGTGTCCCTGGGGGTGCACAGTGTGTCCCTGGGGTTCCTTGGCTGTCCCGTACGTGCCCCTGGGGGTGCCCTGGAGGTCCCCCAGGTGTCCCTGGTGGTGCCCTGGGTGTCCCTGTGGGTGCCCTGGCTGTCCCTACGTGTCCCTGGGGTGCCCTGGGTGTCCCTGGGGTGCCCTGGGGCGCCCTGCCTGTCCCCTAGGTGTCCCTGGGGGTGCCCTCGCTATCCCTAGGCTGCCCTGGCTGTCCCCTAGGTGTCCCTGGGGGTGCCCTGCTTGTCCCCTAGATGTCCTTGGGGGTGCCCTGGCTGTCCCTGGGGTGCCCTGGCTGTCCCCTAGGTGTCCCTGGGGGCGCCCTGGCTGTCCCTGGGGGTGCACAGGGTGTCCCTGGGGTTCCCTGGCTTTCCCGTACGTGTCCCTGGGGATGCCTTGGAGGTCCCCTAGGCGTCCCTGGGGGGGCCCTGGATGTCTCCTAGGTGTCCCTAGGGGTGTCCTGGCTGTCCCCTAGGTGTCCCTGGGGGGGTCCTGGCTGTCTCTGGGGTTCCCTGGCTGTCCCCTAGGTGTCCCTGGGGGTGCCCTGTCTGTCTCTGGGGTGCCCTGGTGTGCCCTGGGTGTCCCTGGGGTGCCCTGGAGGTCCGCTAGGTGTCCCTGGGGGTGCCCTGGGTGTCCGTGGGGTGCCCTGGCTGTCCCCTAGGTGTCTCTCGGGGTGCCCCGGTTGTCCACTAGGTGTCCCTGGGGGTGCCCTGGCTGTCCCTGGGGGTGCCCAGGCTGTCCCCTAGGTGTCCCTGGGATGCCCTGGCTGTCTCGTCAGTGTCCCTGGGGGTGGCCTGGCTGTCCCTGGGAGTGCCCCGGCTGTCCCCTAGGTGTCCCTGAGGTGCCCTACCTGTCCTCTAGGTGTCCCTGGGTGTGCCCTGGCTGTCCCCTCGGTGGCCCTGGGGGTGCCCTGGCTGTCCCTAGGGTGCCCTGGCTATCCTTTAGGTGTCCCTGGGTGTGCCCTGGGTGTCTCTGGGGTGCCCTGCCTGTCCCCTAGGTGTCCCTGGGGGTGCCCTGGGTGTCCCTGGGGGTGCACAGGGTGTCCCTGGGGTTCCCTGGCTGTCCCCTATGTGTCCCTTGGGGGGCCATGGCTGTCCCCTAGGTGTCCCTGGGGGTGCCCTGGCTGTCCCTGGGGGTGCACAGGGTGTCCCTGGGGTTCCCTGGCTGTCCCGTACGTGTCCCTGGGGATGCCTTGGAGGTCCCCTAGGCGTCCCTGGGGGGGCCCTGGATGTCTCCTAGGTGTCCCTGGGGGGGCCCTGGCTGCCTCCTAGGTGTCCGTGGGGGTGCCCTGCCTGTCCTCTAGGTGTCCCTGGGTGTGCCCTGGCTGTCCCCTCGGTGGCCCTGGGGGTGCCCTGGCTGTCCCTAGTGTGCCCTGGCTGTCCCTTAGGTGTCCCTGGGGGTGCCCTGCCTGTCCCCAAAGTGTCCTAGGGGGTGCCCTGGCTGTCCCTAGGGTGCCCTGGCTGTGCCCTCGCTGTCCCGGGGGGTGGCCTGGCTGTCCCTGGAGTGCCCTGGCTGTCCCCTAGCTGTCCCTGGGGGTGCCCCGTCTGTCCCCTAGGTGTCCCTGGGGGTGCTCTGGCTCTCCCTTTCGGAGCCATGGCTGTCCCCTTGGTGTCCCTGGGGGTGCCCAGGCTGTCCCCTAGGTGTCCCTGGGGGTGCCCTCGGTGTCCCTGGGGGTGCCCTGCCTGTCCTCTAGGTGTCCTTGTGGGTGCCCTGGCTGTCCCTGGGGTGCCCTGGCTGTGCCCTAGGTGTCGCTGGGTGTGCCCTGGGTGTCCCTGGGGGTGCACAGGGTGTCCCCGGGGTGCCCTGGCTGTCCCCTAGGTGTCCCTGGGGGTGCCCCGGCTGTTCCCTAGGTGTCCCTGGGGGTGCCCTGTGTGTCCCTGGGGGTGCCCTGGCTGTCCCCTAAGTGTCCTAGGGGGTGCCCTGGCTGTCCCTAGGGTGCCCTGGCTGTCCCTTAGGTGTCCCTGGGTGTGCCCTGGGTGTCTCTGGGGAGCCCTGGCTGTCCCCTAGGTGTCCCTGGGGGGGCCCTGGCTGTCCCTGGGGGAGCGATGGCTGTCCCTGGGGGTGCCCTGCCTGTCCCCTAGGTGTCCCTGGGGGGGTCCTGGCTGTCTCTGGGGTTCCCTGGCTGTCCCCTAGGTGTCCCTGGGGGTGCCCTGGCTCTCTCTGGGGTGCCCTGGGGGTGCCCTTGGTGTCCCTGGAGGTGCACAGGGTGTCCCTGGGGTGCCCTGGAGGTCCGCTAGGTGTCCCTGGGGGTGCCCTGGGTGTCCCTGGGGTGCCCTGGCTGTCCCCTAGGTGTCCCTGGGGGTGCCCTGGGTGTCCCTGGGGTGTTCCTGGGTGTGCCATGCGTGTCCCTGGGGTGCCCTGGCTGTCCCCTAAATGTCCCTGAGGGTGCCCTGGCTGTCCCCTTGGTGTCCCTGGGCGTGTCCTGCCTTCCCCTACGTGTCCCTGGGGGTGCCCTGGGTGTCCCTGGGGTGCCCTGGCTGTCCCCTTGGTGTCCCTGGGGGTGCCCTGGGTGTCCCTGGGGTGCCCTGGCTGTTCCATAGGCGTCTCTCGGGGTTCCCTGGCTGTCCCGTCAGTGTCCCTGGGGGTGCCCTGCCTGTCCCCTTGGTGTCCCTGGGGGTGCCCTGGGTGTCCCTGGGGGGGCCCTGGCTGTCCCCTAGGTGTCCCTGGGGGGGCCCTGGCTGTCCCCTAGGTGTCCCTGGGGGTGCCCTTGCTGTCCCTGGGGTGCCCTGGCTGTCCCCTTGGTGGCCCTGGGGGTGCCCTGGGTGTCCCTGGGGGTGCCCTGGCTGTCCCTGGGGTGCCCTGGCTGTCCCCAAGGTGTCACTGGGGGTGCCCTGCCTGTCCTCTCGGTGTCCCTGGAGTTGCCCCGGCTGTCCCTAGGGTGCCCTGGCTGTCCCCTAGGTTTCCCTGGGGGTGCCCTGTCTGACCCTGGAGTGCCCAGGCTGTCCCCTAGGTGTCCCTGCGGGGGCCCTGGCTGTCCCCTAGGTGTCCCTGGGGGTGCCCTGGCAGTCCCTAGGGTGCCCTGGGGGTGCCCTAGGTGTCCCTGGGGGTGCCCTGGCTGTCCCTGGAGTGCCCTGGCTGTCCCCTAGTTGTCCTTGGGGGTGCCCTGGCTGTCCTCTTCGTGTCTTGGGGGTGCCCTGGCTGTCCCTACGGTGCCCTGGCTGTCCCCTAGGTGTCCCTGGGGTTGCCCAGGGTGTCCCTGGGGGTACCCTTGCTGTCCCGTAGGTGTCCCTGGGGTTGCCCAGGGTGTCTCTGGGGTGCCCTGGCTGTCCCCTACGTGTCCCTGGGGGTGCCCAGGGTGTCCCTGGGGGTGCCCTTGCTGTACCGTAGGTGTCCCTGGGGGTGCCCTGGGTGTCCCTGGAGTGCCCTGGCTGTCCCCTAGGTGTCCCTGGGGGTGCCCTGGCTGTCCCCTTGGTGTCCCTGGGGTGCCCTGGCTGTCCCCTAGGTGTCCCTGGGGGTGCCCTGGCTGTCCTTGGGGTGCTCTGGCTGTCCCCTTGGTGTCCCTGGAGGTGCCCTGCCTGTCCCCTAGGTGTCCCTGGGGGGGCCCTTGCTGTGCCCTCAGTGTCTCTGGGGGTGCCCTGCCTGTCCCCTAGGTGTCCCTGGGGGTGCCCTGCCTGTCCCCTAGGTGTCATTGGGGGTGCCCTTGGTGTCCCTGGGGGTGCCCTGGATGTCCCCTCGGTGTCCCTGGGGATGCCCTGTGGGTCCCTGGGGTGCCCTGGGGGTGCCCTGGTGTCCCTGGGGGTGCCCTTCCTGTCCCCTAGGTGTCCCTGGGGGTGTCCTGGCTGTCTTCTAGGTGTCCCTGGGCGGACCCTGGCTGTCCTCTAGGTGTCCCTGGGGGTGCCCAGGGTTTCCCTGCGGTTCCCTGGCTGTCCCCTAGGTGTCCCTGGGGGGGGCCTGGGTGTCCCTGGGGGTGCCCAGGGTGTCCCTGGGGTTCCCTGGCTGTCCCCTAGGTGTCCCTGGGGGGGGCCTGGGTGTCCCTGGGGGTGCCCAGGGTGTCACTGGGGTTCCCTGGCTGTCCCGTACGTGTCCCTGGGGGTGCCCTGGAGGTCCCCTAGGTGTCCCTGGGGGTGCCCTGGCTGTCCCTGGGGTGCCCTGGCTGTCCCCTAGGTGTCCCTGGGTGTCCCCTTGGTGTTCCTGGGGGTGCCCAGGGTGTCCCTTAGGAGTCCCTGGGGGTGCCCTGGCTGACCCCTAGGTGTCCCTGGGGGTGCCCTGGCTGTCCCCTTGGTGTCCCTGGGGTGCCCTGGCTGGCCCCTAGGCGTCCCTGGGGGTGCCCTGGCTGTCCTTGGGGTGCTCTGGCTGTCCCCTAGCTGTCCCTGGGGGTGCCCTGGGTGTCCCCGGGGTGTCCCTGGGGGTGCCCTGCGTGGCTCAGGGGTGCCCTGGCTGTCTCCTAAATGTCCCTGGGGGTGCCCTGGCTGTCCCCTAGGTGTCCCTGGGGGTGTCCTGCCTTCCCCTAGGTGTCCCTGGGGGTGCCCTGGCTTTCCCCTCGGTGTCCCTGGGGGTGCCCTGCCTGTCCCCTAGGTGTCCCTGGGGGTGCCCTGGGTGTCCCTGGGGTGTCCTGGCTGTCCCCTTGGTGTCCCTGGGGGTGCCCTGGGTGTCCCTGGGTTGCCCTGGCTGTCCTCAAGGTGTCCCTGTGGCTGCCCAGAGTGTCCCTGGGAGTGCCCTGGCTGTCCCCTAGGCGTCTCTCGGGGTGCCCTGGCTGTCCCGTCAGTGTCCCTGGGGGTGCCCTGCCTGTCCCCTAGGTGTCCCTGGGGGTGCCCTGGGTGTCCCTGGGGGGGCCCTGGCTGTCCCCTAGGTGTCCCTGGGGGTGCCCTGGCTGTCCATGGGGTGCCCTGGCTGTCCCCAATGTGTCCCTGGGGGTGCCCTGCCTGTCCTCTCGGTGTCCCTGGGGTTGCCCTGGCTGTCCCTTAGGTGCCCTGGCTGTCCCCTAGGTGTCCCTGGGGGTGCCCAGGGTGTCCCTGGGGGTGCACAGGGTGTCCCTGGGGTTCCCTGGCTTTCCCCTAGGTGTCCGTGGGGGGGCCCTGGCTGTCCCTTAGGTGTCCCTGGGGGTGCCCTGGCTGTCCCCTAGGTGTCCCTGCGGGGGGCCCTGGCTGTCCCCTAGGTGTCCCTGGGGGTGCCCTGGCTGTCCCTAGGGTGCCCTGGGGGTGCCCTAGGTTTCCCTGGGGGTGCCCTGGCTGTCCCTGGAGTGCCCAGGGGGTGCCCTGGATGTCCCTAAGGTGTCCCTGGGGGTGCCCTGGGTGTCCGTGGGGTGCCCTGGCTGTCCCCTAGTTGTCCTTGGGGGTGCCCTGGCAGTCCCCTTCGTGTCTTGGGGGTGCCCTGGCTGTCCCTAGGGTGCCCTGGCTGTCCGCTAGGTGTCCCTGGGGTTGCCCAGGGTGTCCCTGGGGGTGCCCTTGCTGTCCCGTAGGTGTCCCTGGGGGTGCCCTGGCTGTCCCCTTGGTGTCCCTAGGGTGCCCTGTCTGTGCCCTTGGTGTCCCTGGGGATGCCCTGGCTGTCCCTTGGGTGCCCTGCCTGTCCCCTAGGTGTCCCTCGGGGTGCCCTGGCTGTCCCCAGGGTGCCCTGGCTCTCCCCTCGGTGTCCCTGGGGGTGCCCTGCATGTCCCCTTGGTGTTCCTTGGGGTTACCTGGGTGTCCCTGGGGATGCCCTGGCTGTCCCCTAGGTGTCCCTGGGGGTGCCCTGGCTGTCCCGTAGGTGTCCCTGGGGGTGCCCTGGGTTCCCTGGAGTGCCCTGGCTGTCCCCTAAATGTCCCTGGGTGTGCCCTGGCTTTCCCCTCGGTGTCCCTGGGGGTGCCCTGCCTGTCCCCTAGGTGTCCCTGGGGGTTCCCTGGCTGTCTTTAGGGTGCCCTGGCTGTCCCCTAGGTGTCCCTGGGTGTGCCCTGCCTGTCCCCTAGGTGTCGTTGGGGGTGCTCAGAGTGTCCCTGGGGTGCCCTGGCTGTCCCCTAGGTGTCCTTGGGGGTGCCCTGGCTGTCCCCTTCGTGTCTTGGGGGTGCCCTGGCTGTCCCTAGGGTGCCCTGGCTGTCCCCTACGTGTCCCTGGGGGTGCCCAGGGTGTCCCTGAGGGTGCCCTTGCTGTCCCGTAGGTGTCCCTGGGGGTGCCCTGGGTGTCCCTGGAGTGCCCTGTCTGTCCCCTTGGTGTCCCTGGGGGTGCCCTGACTGTCCCCTTGGTGTCCCTGGGGTGCCCTGGCTGTCCCCTAGGTGTCCCTGGGGGTGCCCTGGCTGTCCTTGGGGTGCTGTGGCTGTCCCCTTGGTGTCCCTGGGGGTGCCCTGCCTGTCCCCTAGGTGTCCCTTGGGAGGCCCTGGCTGTCCCCTAGGTGTCCCTGGGGGTGCCCTGCCTGTCCCCTAGGTGTCCCTGGGGGTGCCCTTGCTGTGTCCTCAGTGTCTCTGTGGGTGCCCTGCCTGTCCCCTAGGTGTCCCTGGGGGTGCCCTGCCTGTCCCCTAGGTGTCCCTGGGGGTGCCCTGGGTGTCCCTGGCGTGCCCTGGCTGTCCCCTTGGTGTCCCTGGGGGTGCCCTGGGTGTACCTGGGGTGCCCTGGCTGTGCCCTAGGCGTCTCTCGGGGTGCCCTGGCTGTCCCGTCAGTGTCCCTGGGGGTGCCCTGCCTGTCCCCTTGGTGTCCCTGGGGGTGCCCTCGCTGTCCCTGGGGTGCCGTGGCTGTCCCCTAGGTGTCCCTGGGGGGGCCCTGGCTGTCCCCTAGGAGTCCCTGGGGGTGCCCTCGCTGTCCCTGGGGTACCCTGGCTGTCCCCTTGGTGGCCCTGGGGGTGCCCTGGGTGTCCCTGGGGGTGCCCTGGCTGTCCCTGGGGTGCCCTGGCAGTCCCCAAGGTGTCACTGGGGGTGCCCTGCCTGTCCTCTCGGTGTCCCTGGGGTTGCCCTGGCTGACCCTAGGGTGCCCTGGCTGTCCCCTAGGTTTCCCTGGGGGTGCCCTGGGTGTCCCTGGGGGTGCACAGGGTGTCCCTGGGGTTCCCGGGCTGTCCCCTAGGTTTCCCTGGGGGCGCCCTGGCTGTCTCTGGGAGTACCCTGGCTGTCCCCTACGTGTCCCTGGGGGTGCCTTGGGTGTCCCTGGGGTGCCCTGACTGTCCCCTAGGTGTCCCTGGGGGGGCCCTGGCTGTCCCTGGAGTGCCCTGGCTGTCCCCTCGGTGTCCCTGGGGGTGCCCTGACTGTCCCTGGGGTGCCCAGGGGTGCCCTGGCTGTCCCCAAGGTGTCCCTGGGGTTGCCTTCCCTGTCCCCTAGGTGTCCCTGTGGTGCCCTGGCTGTACCCTCGGTGTCCCTGGGGGTGCCCAGGCTGTCTCTGGGAGTGCCCTGGCTGTCCCCTACGTGTCCCTGGGGGTGCCTTGGGTGTCCCTGGGGTGCCCTGGCTGTCCCCTTGGCGTCCCTGGGGTGCCCTGGCTGTCCCCTAGCTTTTCCTGGGGGTGCCCTGGCTGTCTCTGGGGTGCCATGGCTGTCCTCTACGTGTCCCTGGGGTGCCCTGGGGGTGCCCTGCCTGTCCTCTATGTGTCCTTGGGGGGGCCCTGGCTGTCCCCTAGGTGTCCCTGGGGGTGCCCTTCCTGTCCCCTAGGTGTCCCTGGGGGTGCCCTGAGTGTCCCTGGGCTGCCCTGGCTGTCCCCTAGGTGTCCCTGGGGGGGCCCTGGCAGTCCCCGAGGTGTCCCTGGAGGTGCCCTGCGTATCCCTGGTGGTGCTTTGGCTGTCCCCTTAGGTGTCCCTGGGGGTGCCCTGGGTTTCCCTGGAGTGCCCTGGCTGTCCTCTAAATGTCCCTGGGGGTGCCCTGGCTGTCCCCTAGGTGTCCCTGGGGTTGTCCTGCCTTCCCCTAGGTGTCCCTGGGCGTGCCCTAGGTGTCCCTGGAGGTGCCCTGGCTGTCCCTAGGGTGCCGTGGCTGTCCCCTAGGTGTCCCTGGGGGTGCCCTGGCTGTCTTCTAGGTGTCCCTGGGGGAGCCCAGGGTGTCCCTGGGGTTCCCAGACTGTCCCCTAGGTGTCCCTGGGGGGGGCCCTGGGTGTCCCTGGGGGTGCACAGCGTGTCAGTGGGGTTCCCTGGCTGTCCCGTACGTGTCCCTGGGGTTCCCTGGAGGTCCCCTAGGTGTCCCCGGGGGGTGCCCTGAGTGTCCCTGGGCTGCCCTGGCTGTCCCCTTGGTGTCCCTGGGGGGGCCCTGGCAGTCCCCGACGTGTCCCTGGGGGTGCCCTAGGTGTCCCTAGGGGTGTACAGGGTGTCACTGGGGTTCCCTGGCTGTCCCGTACGTGTCCCTGGGGGTGCCCTGGAGGTCCCCTAGGTGTCCCTGGGGGTGCCCTGGGTGTCCCTGGGGTGCCCTGGCTGTCCCCTAGGTGTCCCTCGGGGGGCCCTGGCTGTCCCCTTGGTGTCCCTGGGGGTGCCCTCGCTGTCCCCTGGGTGCCCTGTCTGTCCCGTAGGTGTCCCTGGGGGTGCCCTGGAGGTCCCCTAGGTGTCCCTGGGGGTGCCCTGGCTGTCCCTGGGGAGCCCTTGCTGTCCGTAGGTGTTCCTGGGGGTGCCCTTGGTGTCCCTGGGGTGCCCTGGCTGTCCCCTAGGTGTCACTAGGGGTGTCCTGGCTGTCCCCTTGGTGTCCCTGGGGTGCCCTGGCTGTCCCCTAGGTGTCCCTGGGAGTGCCCTGGCTGTCCCCTTGGTGTCCCTGGGGGGGCCCTGACTGTCTCCTGGGTGTCCCTGGGGGTGCCCTGAGTGTCCCTGGGGTGCCCTGGCTGTCCCCTAGGTGTCCCTGGGGTTGCCCTGGCTGTCCCCTAGGTGTCCCTGGGGGTGCCCTGGTGTCCCTGGGGTGCCCTGGCTGTCCCCTAGGTGTCCCTGTGGGGGCCCTGGCTGTCTCCTAGGTGTCCCTGGGGGGGCCCTGGCTGTCTCCTAGGTGTCCCTTGTGGTGCCCTGGCTGTCCCTGGGGTTCCCTGGCTGTCCCCTAGGTGTCCCTGGGGGTGCCCAGGGTGTCCCTGGGGTTCCCTGGCTGTCCCCTACGTGTCCGTGGGGGTGCCCTGGGTGTCCCCTAGGTGTCCCCGGAGGTGCCCTGGCTGTCCCTAGGGTGCCCTTGCTGTGCCCTCGGTGTCCCTGGGGGTGCCCCGGCTGTCCCCTAGGTGTCCCTGTGGGTGCCCTGGCTGTCCCCTCGGTGTCCCTGTGGGCGCCCAGAGTGTTCCTGGGTGTGCCCTGCCTGTCCCCTAGGTGTCCCTGGGGGTGCCCTGGGTGTCCCTGGGGTGCCCTGGCTGTCCCCTAGGTGTCCCTGGGGGTGCCCTGGCTGTCCCTGGGGGGGCCCTGGCTGTCCCCTAGGCGTCTCTGCGAGTGCCCTGCCTGTCCCCTAGGTGTCCCTGGTGGTGCCCTGGCTGTGCCCTCGGTGTCCCTGAGGGTGCCCTGGCTGTCCCTAGGGTGCCCTGGCTCTGCCCTAGGTGTCCCTGGGGGTGCCCTGGGTGTCCCTGGGGTGCCCTGGCTGTCCCGTCAGTGTCCCTGGGGGTGCCCTGGCTGTCCCCTAGGTGTCCCTGGGGGTGCCTTGGCATTCCCCTCGGTGACCCTGGGGGTGCCCAGGGTGTCCCTGGGGTTACCTGGCTGTCCCGTACGTGTCTCTGGGGTTCCCTGGAGGTCCCCTAGGTGTCCCTGGGGGTGCCCTGAGTGTCCCTGGGCTGCCTTGGCTGTCCCCTAGGTGTCCCTGGGGGGGCCCTGGCAGTCCCCGAGGTGTCCCTGGAGGTGCCCTGCGTATCCCTGGTGGTGCCCTGGCTGTCAACTAGGTGTCCCTGGGGGTGCCCTGGGTGTCCCTGGAGTGCCCTGGCTGTCCCCTAAATGTCCCTGGGGGTGCCCTGGCTGTCCCCTAGGTATCCCTGGGGTTGTCCTGCCTTCCCCTAGGTGTCCCTGGGGGTGCCTTAGGTGTCCCTGGGGGTGCCCTGGCTGTCCCTAGGGAGCCCTGGCTGTCCCCTAGGTGTCCCTGGGGGTGCTATGGCTGTCCTCTAAGTGTCCCTGGGGGAGCCCAGGGTGTCCCTGGGGTTCCCCGACTGTCCCCTAGGTGTCCCTGGGGGGGCCCTGGGTGTCCCTGGGGGTGCACAGGGTGTCAGTGGAGTTCCGTGGCTGTCCCGTACGTGTCCCTGGGGTTCCCTGGAGGTCCCCTAGGTGTCCCTGGGGGTGCCCTGAGTGTCCCTGGGCTGCCCTGGCTGTCCCCTAGGTGTCCCTGGGGGGGCCCTGGCAGTCCCCGACGTGTCCCTGGGGGTGCCCTTGCTGTGTCCCTAGGGGTGCACAGGGTGTCACTGGGGTTCCCTGGCTGTCCGGTACGTGTCCCTGGGGGTGCCCTGGAGGTCCCCTAGGTGTCCCTGGGGGTGCCCTCGCTGTCCCTGGGGTGCCCTGGCTGTCCCCTAGGTGTCCCTGGGGGTCCCCTTGGTGTCCCTGGAGGTGCCCAGGGTGTCCCTTAGGTGTCCCTGGGGGTGCCCTTGCTGTCCCCTAGGTGTCACTGGGGGTGCCCTGGCTGTCCCTGGGGTGCTCTCGATGTCCCCTTGGTGTCCCTGGAAGTGCACTGGCTGTCCCCTTGGTGTCCCTGGTGGTGCCCTGGCTGTGCCCTTGGTGTCCCTGGGGGTGCCCTGGCTGTCCCCTAGGTATTCCTGGGGGTGCCCTTGTGTCCCTCGGGGTGCCCTGGCTGTCCCCTAGGTGTCCATGGGGGTGCCCTGCTTGTCCCCTAGGTGTCCTTTGGGGTGCCCTGGCTGTCCCTAGGGTGCCCTGGCTGTCCCCTCGATGTCCCTTTGGGTGCCCTGCCTGTCCCCTAGGTGTCCTTGGGGGTGCCCTGGCTGTCCCTAGGGTGGCCTGGCTGGGCCCTCGGTGTCCCTGGGGGTGCCCTGGCTGTCCCCAGGGTGCCCTGGCTGTGCCCTCGGTGTCCCTGGGGGTGCCCTGGTGTCCCTCGGGGTGCCCTGGCTGTCCCCTAGGTTTCCCTGGGGGTGCCCTGGCTGTCCCCTAGGTGTCCCTGGGGGTGCCCTGCCTGTCCCCTAGGTGTCCCTGGGGTGCCCTGGCTGTCCCTGGGGGTGCCATGGCTGTCCCCTCGTTGTCCCTGGGGGTACCCTACGTGTCCCCTAGGTGTCCTTGGGGGTGCCCTGGCTGTCCCTAGGGTGCCCTGGATGTGCCCTCAGAGTCCCTGGGGGTGCCCTGGGTGTCCCTGGGGGTGCCCAGGCTGTCCCCTAGGTGTCCCTAGGGGTGCCCTGGCTGTCCCTAGGGTGCCTTTTCTGTGCCCTCCGTGTCCCTGGGGGTGCCCTGGCTGTCCCCTAGGTGTCCCTGGGTGTGCCCTGGGTGTGCCTGGGGTGCCCTGGCTGTCCCCTTGGTGTCCCTGGGTGTGCCCTGCGTGTCCCTGGGGATGCCCTGACTGTCCCTGGGGTGTCCCTGGGGGTGCCCTGCCTGTCCCCTAGGTGTCACTGGGGGGTGCCCTGGCTGTCCCTGGGGGAGCCCTGGCTGTCCCCTAGGTATCCCTGGGGGGTGCCCTGGCTGTCCCTGGAGTGCCCTGGCTGTCCCCTAGGTGTCCCTGGGGGTGCCCTGGTGTCCCTCGGGGTGCCCTGGCTGTCCCCTACGTGTCCCTGCGGGGGGCCCTGGCTGTCCCTTTTGTGTCCCTGGGGGTGCCCTGGCTGTCCCCTTGGTGTCCCTGGGGTGCCCTGGCTGTCCCCTAGGTGTCCCTGGGGGTGCCCTGGCTGTCCTTGGGGTGCTCTGGCTATCCCCTTGGTGTCCCTGGGGGTGCCCTGGCTGTGCCCTTGGTGTCCCTGGGGGTGCCCTGGCTGTCCCTAGGGTGCCCTGGCTGTCCCCTAGGTGTCCCTGGGGGTGCCCTGGCTGTCCCCTAGGTGTCCCTAGGGGTGCCCTGGCTGTCCCATAGGTGTCCCTGGGGGTGCCCTGCCTGTCCCCCTTGGTGTCCCTGGGGGTGCCCTGGCTGTCCCTAGGGTGCCCTGGCTGTCCCCTAGGTTTCCCTGGGGGTGCCCTGGCTGTCCCCTAGGTGTCCCTGGGGGTGCCCTGCCTGTCCCCTAGGTGTCCCTGGGGTGCCCTGGCTGTCCCTGGGGGTGCCATGGCTGTCCCCTCGTTGTCCCTGGGGGTACCCTACGTGTCCCCTAGGTGTCCTTGGGGGGTGCCCTGGCTGTCCCTAGGGTGCCCTGGATGTGCCCTCAGAGTCCCTGGGGGTGCCCTGGGTGTCCCTGGGGGTGCCCAGGCTGTCCCCTAGGTGGTCCCTAGGGGTGCCCTGGCTGTCCCTAGGGTGCCTTTTCTGTGCCCTCCGTGTCCCTGGGGGTGCCCTGGCTGTCCCCTAGGTGTCCCTGGGTGTGCCCTGGGTGTGCCTGGGGTGCCCTGGCTGTCCCCTTGGTGTCCCTGGGTGTGCCCTGCGTGTCCCTGGGGATGCCCTGACTGTCCCTGGGGTGTCCCTGGGGTGCCCTGCCTGTCCCCTAGGTGTCACTGGGGGTGCCCTGGCTGTCCCTGGGGGAGCCCTGGCTGTCCCCTAGGTATCCCTGGGGGTGCCCCTGGCTGTCCCTGGAGTGCCCTGGCTGTCCCCTAGGTGTCCCTGGGGGTGCCCTGGTGTCCCTCGGGGTGCCCTGGCTGTCCCCTACGTGTCCCTGCGGGGGGCCCTGGCTGTCCCTTTTGTGTCCCTGGGGGTGCCCTGGCTGTCCCCTTGGTGTCCCTGGGGTGCCCTGGCTGTCCCCTAGGTGTCCCTGGGGGTGCCCTGGCTGTCCTTGGGGTGCTCTGGCTATCCCCTTGGTGTCCCTGGGGGTGCCCTGGCTGTGCCCCTTGGTGTCCCTGGGGGTGCCCTGGCTGTCCCTAGGGTGCCCTGGCTGTCCCCTAGGTGTCCCTGGGGGTGCCCTGGCTGTCCCCTAGGTGTCCCTAGGGGTGCCCTGGCTGTCCCATAGGTGTCCCTGGGGGTGCCCTGCCTGTCCCCTTGGTGTCCCTGGGGGTGCCCTGGCTGTCCCTAGGGTGCCCTGGCTGTGCCCTAGGTGTCCCTGGGGTGCCCTGGCTGTCCCTGGGGGTGCCATGGCTGTCCCCTTATTGCGTGTCCCCTAGGTGTTTCTGGGGGTGCCCTGGCTGTCCTCTAGGTGTCCCTGGGGCTGCCCTGGGTGTCCCTAGGGTGCCCTGGCTGTGCCCTCAGTGTCCCTGGGGGTGCCCTGGGTGTCCCTGGGGGCGCCCAGGCTGTCCCCTAGGTGTCCCTGGGGGTGCCCTGGCTGTCCTCTAGATGTCCCTGGGGGTGCCCTGGCTGTCCTCTAGGTGTCCCTGGGGTGCCCTGGGTGTCCCTGGGGGGGGCCCTGGCTGTGCCCTCGGTGTCCCTGAGGGTGCCCTGGCTGTGCCCCAGGTGTCCCTGGGGGTGCCCTGGCAGTCCCTAGGGTGCCCTGGCTGTGCCCTTGGTGTCCCTGGGGGTGCCCTGGCTGTCCCATGGTGCCCTGCCTGTCCCCTAGGTGTCCCTGGGGGTGCCCTGGTGTCCCTCGCGGTGCCCTGGCTGTCCCCTAGGTGTCCCTGGGGGTGCCCTGGCAGTCCCTGGAGTGCCCTGGCTGTCCCCTAGGTGTCCCTGGGGGTGCCCTGGCTGTCCCCTAGGTGTCCCTGGGGGTGCCCAGGGTGTCCCTGGGCGGGCCCTGGCTGTCCCCTAGGTGTCCCTGGGGGTTCCCTGGCTGTCCCTGGGGGGGCCCTGGCTGTCCTCTAGGTGTCCCTGGGGGTGCCCTCCCTGTCCCGCGGGGTGCCCTGGCTGTCCCCTAGGTGTCCCTGGGGGTGCCCTGGGTGTCCCTGGGGGTGCCCTCGCTGTCCCTGGGGTGCCCTGGCTGTCCCCTAGGTGGCCCTGGGGGTGCTCTGGGTGTCCCTGGGGGTGCCCTGGCTGTCCCTAGGGTGCCCTGGCTGTCCCCTAGGTGTCCCTGGGTGTGCCCTGGGTGTCCCTGGGCGTGCACAGGGTGTCCCTGGGGTTCCCTGGCCTTCCCCTAGGTGTCGCGGGGGGGGCCCTGGCTGTCCCCTAGGTGTCCCTGGGGGTGCCCTGGGTGTCCCTGGGGGGGCCCTGGCTGTCCCCTAGGTGTCCCTGGGTTGCCCTGGCTGTCCCCTATGTGTCCCTGCCTCGCTCGTATCCTCGACTCCGCCTCCGGCGCCATGGTGACTCCCCTCCCAGTCTGGACCAGTGTGGCCTCACTCCCTCCCCTGGGGCCATCCGACCCATCCCAGTATAGACCAGTAAGGCGCCGAGTGGCCACCATGGTCCCCCACACGCCTGCCAGTTCATCCCAGTTCATCCCAGTCCACTCTTCGTCCATCCCAGGTTTCTCTGGTCACCCTCCCAGTGCTCTCAGTCCATCCCAGTCCCGCAGGTGTTGGTGCTTGGGGCTTGATGAGCTGGTGCCTGTCCGCAACGTGGAGCGGCTCAAACGGGACCTCAGGGTGAGGGGGGCGCGGATTTGGGGGGATCCTGGGGGTCCTGAGTTGTCGTGGAGGGGATTTTTGGGTTGTGGGGAGTCTGGGGGAAGTCCTGGGCGCTGCTTTGGGTGCTTTGGGGGGTATTCGGGAGGTTTGGGCGGCCCATTTGAGGCATCAAAGAACCTGAGGAGGGTTTTGATAGCTCCTGGAGGTGAAGGCGGCCGTGGGGGTGAGCTAGCTGTCCCAGGGGATTCCTGGCTGTCCCTCGATGTCCCCTGGGGTGCCCTGGCTGTCACTTAGGTGTCACTGGGGGTGCCCTGGCTGTCCCCTAGGTGTCCCTGGGGGTGCCCTGGCTGTCCCCTAGGTGTCCCTGGGGGTGCCCTGGCTGTCCTGGGGTGCTCTGGCTGTCCCCAAGGTGTCCCTGGGGGGGCCCTGGGTGTCCCTGGGGGTGCTCAGGGTGTCCCCGGGGTTCCCTGGCTGTCCCCTAGGTGTCCCTGGGGGGGCCCTGGCTGTCCCCTACGTGTCCCTGGGGGTGCCCTGGCTGTTCCCTTGGTGTCCCTGGGGGTGCCCTGGAGATCGCATAGGTGTCCCTGGGGGTCTCCTCCCTGTCCCTGGGGTTCCCTGGCTGTCCTTGGGGTGCTCTGGCTGTCCTTTTGGTGTCCCTGCGGGAGCCCTGGCTGTTCCTGGGGGTGCCCTGGCTGTCCCCTACGTGTCCCTGGGGCTGCCCTGGGTGTCCCTGGGGCGCCCTGGGGGTGCCCTGGCTGTCCCTGGGGATGCCCTGGCTGTCCCCTAGGTATACCTGGGGGTGCCCTGGCTGTCCCTGGAGTGCCCTGGCTGTCCCCTCGGTGTCCCTGGGGGTGCCCTGACTGTCCCTGGGGTGCCCAGGGGGTGCCCTTGCTGTCCACTCGATGTCCCTAGAAGTGCCCAGGGTGTCCCTGGGAGTGCCCTGGCTGTCCCCTAGGTGTCCCTGGGGGTGCCCTGGCTGTCCCTGGGGTGCTCTGGCTGTCCCCAAGGTGTCCCTGGGTGTGCCCTGGGTGTCCCTGGGGGTGCACAGGGTGTCCCCGGGGTTCCCTGGCTGTCCCCTAGGTGTCCCTGGGGGGGCCCTGGCTGTCCCCTACGTGTCCCTGGCGTGCCCTGGCTGTTCCCTTGGTGTCCCTGGGGGTGCCCTGGAGATCGCATAGGTGTCCCTGGGGGTCTCCTCCCTGTCCCTGGGGTTCCCTGGCTGTCCTTGGGGTGCTCTGGCTGTCCTTTTGGTGTCCCTGCGGGAGCCCTGGCTGTCCCTGGGGGTGCCCTGGCTGTCCCCTACGTGTCCCTGGAGCTGCCCTGGGTGTCCCTGGGGATGCCCTGGCTGTCCCCTAGGTATTCCTGGGGGTGCCCTGGCTGTCCCTGGAGTGCCCTGGCTGTCCCCTCGGTGTCCCTGGGGGTGCCCTGACTGTCCCTGGGGTGCCCAGGGGGTGCCCTGGCTGTCCCCTCGGTGTCCCTAGAAGTGCCCAGGGTGTCCCCGGGAGTGCCCTGGCTGTCCCCTAGGTGTCCCTGGAGGTGCCCAGGGTGTCCCTGGGGATGCCTTGGAGATCCCCTAGGTGTCCCTGGGGGTGCCCTTGCTGTCCCCTCGGTGTCCCTGAGGGTGCCCTGGCTGTCCCCTAGGTGTCCCTGGGGGTGCCCTGGGTGTACCTGGGCTGCCCTGGCTGTCCCCCAGATGTCCCTGGGGGTGCCCTGGCTGTCCCCTAGGTGTCCCTGGGGGTGCCCTGGGTGTCCCTGGGGTGCCCTGGCTGTCCCCAAGGTGTCCCTGGGTGTGCCCTGGCTGTCCTCTGGGTGTCCCTGTGGGTGCCCTCCCTGTCCCTCGGGATGCCCTGGCTGTCCCCTAGGTGTCCCTGGGGGTCCCTTGGGTGTCCCTGGGGTGCCCTGGCTGTCCCCTAGGTGTCCCAAGGGGGGCCCTGGCTGTCCCCTAGGTGTCCCTGGGGGTGCCCTGGCTGTCCCTGGGGTGCCCTAGCTGTCCCCTAGATGTCCCTGGAGGTCCCCTAGGTGTCCCTGGGGGTGCCCTGGTTGTCCGTGGGGTGCTCTGGCTGTCCCCTTGGTGTCCCTGGGGGTGCCCTGGCTGTGCCCTTGGTGTCCCTGGGGGTGCCCTGGCTGTCCCTTGGGTGCCCTGGCTGTCTTCTAGGTGTCCCTGGGGGTGCCCTGGTGTCCCTCGGTGTTCCCTGGCTGTCCCCTAGGTGTCCCTGGGGGTACCCTGGCTGTCCCCTAGGTGTCCCTCGGGGTGCCCTGGCTGTCCCCTAGGTGTCCATGGGGGTGCCCTGCCTGTCCCCTAGGTGTCCCTGGGGGTGCCCTGCCTGTCCCCTAGGTGTCCCTGGGGGTGCCCTGGCTGTGCCCTAGGTGTCCCTGGGGTGCCCTGGCTGTCCCTGGGGGTGCCATGGCTGTCCCCTTATTGTCCCTGGGGGTACCCTGCGTGTCCCCTAGGTGTCCTTGGGGGTGCCCTGGCTGTCCCTGGGGTGCCCTTTCTGTGCCCTCGGTGTCCCTGGGGGTGCCCTGGCTGTCCCCTAGGTGTCCCTGGGGGGGCCCTGGTTGTCCCCTAGGTGTCCCTGGGGGTGCCCTGCCTGTCCCCTAGGTGTCCCTGGGGGTGCCCTGGCTGTCCTCTAGGTGTCCCTGGGGGTGCCCTGGGTGTCCCTGGGGGGGCCCTGGCTGTCCCTCGGGTGCCCTGGCTGTGCCCTTGGTGTCCCCGGGGGTGCCCTGGCTGTCCCTAGGGTGCCCTGGCTGTCCCCTAGGTGTCCCTGGGGGTGCCCTGGTGTCCCTCGGGGTGCCCTGGCGGTCCCCTAGGTGTCCCTGGGGGTGCCGTGGCTGTCCCCTAGGTGTCTCTGGGGGTGCCCAGGGTGTCCCTGGGGGGGCCCTGGCTGTCCTCTAGGTGTTCCTGGGGGTGTCCTGGGTGTCCCTGGGGGGGCCCTGGCTGTCCCCTAGGTGTCCCTGGGAGTGCCCTGGGTGTCCCTGGGGGGGCCCTGGCTGTCCTCTAGGTGTCCCTGGGGGTGCCCTCCCTGTCCCTCGAGGTGCCCTGGCTGTCCCCTAGGTGTCCCTGGGGGTGCCCTGGGTGTCCCTGGGGGTGCCCTCGCTGTCCCTGGGGTGCTCTGGCTGTCCCCGAGGTGTCCCTGGGTGTGCCCTGCCTGTCCTCTCGGTGTCCCTGGGGGTGCCCTGGCTGTGCCCTCGGTGTCCCTGGGGGTGCCCTGGCTGTCCCTAGGGTGCCCTGGCTGTCCCCTAGGTGTCCCTGGGGGTGCATTAGGTGTCCCTGGGGATGCCCAGTGTGTCCCTGGGATTCCCTGGCTGTCCCCTAGGTGTCCCTGGTGGGGCCCTGGTGTCCCTGGGTTGCCCTGGCTGTCCCCTAGGTGTCCCTGCCTCGCTCGTATCCTCGACTTCGCCTCCGGCGCCATGGTGACTCCCCTCCCAGTCTGGACCAGTGTGGCCTCACTCCCTCCCCTGGGGCCATCCGACCCATCCCAGTATAGACCAGTAAGGCACCGAGTGGCCACCATGGACCCCCACACGCCTGCCAGTTCATCCCAGTTCATCCCAGTCCACTCTTCGTCCATCCCAGGTTTCTCTGGTCACCCTCCCAGTGCTCTCAGTCCATCCCAGTCCCGCAGGTGTTGGTGCTTGGGGCTTGATGAGCTGGTGCCTGTCCGCAACGTGGAGCGGCTCAAACGGGACCTCAGGGTGAGGGGGGCGCGGATTTGGGGGGATCCTGGGGGTCCTGAGTTGTCGTGGAGAGGGTTTTTGGGTTGTGGGGGGTCTGGGGGGAGTCCTGGGGGCTGCTTTGGGTGCTTTGGGGGGTATTCGGGAGGTTTGGGCGGCCCATTTGAGGCATCAAAAACGTGAGGAGGGTTTTCATAGCTCCTGGAGGTGGAGGCGGCCGTGGGGGTGAGCTGGCTGTCCCAGGGGGTTCCTGGCTGTCCCTCGATGTCCCTGGGGTGCCCTGGCTGTCACTTAGGTGTCCCTCGGGGTGCCCTGGCTGTCCCTGGGGTCCCCTGACTGTCCCTAGGTGACCCTGGGGGTGCCCTGGGTGTCTCTGGGGTGCCCTGGGGGTACCCTGGCTGTCGCTGGAGGTGCCCTGCCTGTCCCCTAGGTGTCCCTGGGGTGCCCTGGCTGTCTCGTCAGTGTCCCTGGGGGTGCCCTGGCTGTCCCTGGGGGTGCCCTGGCTGTCCCTAGGGTGCCATGGCTGTCCCTAGGGTACCCTGGCTGTCCCCTCGGTGTCCCTGGGGGTGCCCTGGCTGTCCCTAGGGTGCCCTGATTGTGCCCTTGGTGTCCCTGGGGGTGCCCTGGCTGTCCCTAGGGTGCCCTGGCTGTCCCCTAGGTGTCCCTGGGGGTGCCCTGGCGCCCCTAAGGTGCCCTGGCTGTCCCCTAGGTGTCCCTGGGGGGGCCCTGGGTGTCCCTGGGGTGCCCTGGCTGTCCCTGGGGTGCCCGGGAGGTCCCCTACGTGTCCCTGGGGTACCCTGGGTCTCCCTGGGCTGCCCTGGGGTGCCCTGGCTGTCGCGTAGGTGTCCCTGGGCTGCCCTGGCTGTCCCGTCAGTGTCCCTGGGGGTGCCCTCGCTGTCCCTGGTGTGCCCTGGCTGTCCCCTTGGTGGCCCTGGGGGTGCCCTGGGTGTCCCTGGGGGTGCCCTGGAGGTCCCCTAGGTGTCCCTGAGGGTGCCCTGGCTGTCCCTGCGGTGCCCTGGCTGTCCCCAAGGTGTCCCTGGGGGTGCCCTGCCTGTCCTCTCGGTGTCCCTGGGGGTGCCCTGGCTGTCCCTGGGGGTGCCCTGGCTGTCCCCTACGTGTCCCTGGAGCTGCCCTGGGTGTCCCTGGGGTGCCCTGGGGGCGCCCTGGCTGTCCCTGGGGTTCCCTGGCTGTCCTCTAGGTGTCCCTCGGGGGGCCCTGGGTGTCCCTGGGGGTGCACAGGGTGTCAGTGGGGTTCCCTGGCTGTCCCGTACGTGTCCCTGGGGGTGCCCTGGAGGTCCCCTAGGTGTCCCTGGGCGTGCCCTGGTGTCCCTCGGGGTGCCCTGGGTGTCCCCTAGGTGTCCCTGGGGGTGCCCTGGCTGTCCCCTAGGTGTCCCTCGGGGTGCCCTGCCTGTCCCCTAGGTGTCCCTGGGGGTGCCGTGGCTGTCCCTAGGGTGCCCTGGCAGTGCCCTAGGTGTCCCTGGCTGTCCCCTGGCTGTCCCTGGGGGTGCCATGGCTGTCCCCTCGTTGTCCCTGGGGGTACCCTGCGTGTCCCCTAGGTGTCCTTGGGGGTGCCCTGGCTGTCCCTAGGGTGCCCTTTCTGTGCCCTCGGTGTCCCTGGGGGTGCCCTGGCTGTCCCCTAGGTGTCCCTGGGTGTACCCTGGGTGTGCCTGGGGTGCCCTGGCTGTCCCCTAGGTGTCCCTCGGGGTGCCCTGGGTGTTCCTGGGGTGCCCTGGCTTTCCCCTACGTGTCCCTGGGGTGCCCTGGCTGTTCCCTAGGTGGCCCAGGGGGTGCCCTGGCTGTCCCTAGGGTGCCCTGGCTGTCCCCAATGTGTCCCTCAGGGGTTCCCTGGGTGTCCCTGAGGGTGCCCAGGCTGTCCCCTAGGTGTCCCTGGGGATGCCTTGGAAGCCCCCTAGGTGTCCCTGGGGTGCCCTGGCTGTCCCCTCGGTGTCCCTGGGGGTGCCCAGGGTGTCCCTGGGGTGCCCTGGCTGTCCCTAACGTGTCCCTGGGGGTGCCCTTGGTGTCCGTGGGGTGCCCTGGCTATCCCCTAGGTGTCCATGGGGGTGCCCTGGCTGTCCCTAGGGTGCCCTGGCTGTCCCCTAGGTGTCCCTGGGTGTGCCCTGGGTGTCCCCGGGGGTGCACAGGGTGTCCCTGAGGTTCCCTGGCTGTCCCCTAGGTGTCCCTGGGGGGCCCTGGCTATCCCCTAGGTGTCCCTGAGGGTGCCCTGGGTGTCCCTGGGGGTGCCCTTGGTGTCCCTGGAGTGCCCTTCCTGTCCCCTAAATGTCCCTGGGGGTCCCCTTGCTGTCCCCTAGGTGTCCCTGGGGGTGCCCTGCCTGTCCCCTAGGTGTCCCTGGGGGTGCCCTGGCTGTCTTTAGGGTGCCCTGGCTGTCCCCTAGGTGTCCCTGGGGGGCCCTGCGTGTCCCTGGGGTGCCCTGCCTGTCCCCTAGGTGTCCCTGGGGGTGTCCTAGGTGTTCCTGGGGGTGCCCTGGCTGTCCCTAGGGTGTCCTGGCTGTGCCCTAGGTGTCCCTGGGGTTGTCATGGGTGTCCCTGGGGTGCCCTGGCTGTCCCCAAGGTGTCCCTTTGGGTGCCCAGAGTGTCCCTGGGAGTGCCCTGCCTGTCCCCTAGGTGTCCCTGGGGGTGCCCTGGGTGTCCCTGGGGTGCCCTGGCTGTCCCCTTGGTGTCCCTGGGGGTGCCCTGTGGGTCTCTGGGGTGCCCTGGGGGTGCCCTGGTGTCCCTGGGGCTGCCCTGGCTGTCCCCTAGGTGTCCCTGGGGGTGCCCTGGCTGTCCCTGGAGTGCCCTGGCTGTCCCCAAGGTGTCCCTGGGGGGGCCCTGGCTGTCCTCTAGGTGTCCCTGGGGGTACCCTGGCTGTCCTCTCGGTGTCCCTGGAGGTGCCCTGCCTGTCCCCTACATGTCCCTGGGGATGCCCTCGCTGTCCCTGAGGTGCCCTGGCTGTCCCCTAGGTGTCCCTGGGGGCGCCTTGGCTGTCCTCTAGGTGTCCATGGGGGTGACCTGCCTGTCCCCTACGTGTCCCTGGGGGTGCCCTGGCTGTCCCCTAGGTGTCCCTGGGGGTGCCCTGGTTGTCCCTAGTGTGCCCTGGCTGTCCCCTCGTGTCCCTGGGGGTGCCCTGCCTGTCCCCTAGGTGTTCTTGGGGGTGCCCTGGCTTTCCCTAGGGTGCCCTGGCTGTGCCCTACGTGTCCCTGAGTGTGCCCTGGCTGTCCCCTAGGTGTTCTTGGGGGTGCCCTGGCTTTCCCTAGGGTGCCCTGGCTGTGCCCTACGTGTCCCTGAGTGTGCCCTGGCTGTCCCCTAGGTGTCCCTGGGGGTGCCCTGGCTGTCTCTGGGGTGCCCTGGGGGTGCCCTGGGTGTCCCTGGAGGTGCACAGGGTGTTCTTGGGGTGCCCTGGAGGTCCCCTAGGTGTCCCTGGGCGTGTCCTGGGTGTCCCTGCGGTGCCCTGGCTGTCCCCTAGGTGTCCCTGGGAGTGCCCCGGCTGTCCCCTAGGTGTCCCTGGGGGTGCCCTGGCTGTCCCCTACGTGTCCCTGGAGCTGCCCTGGGTGTCCCTGGGGTTCCCTGGCTGTCCCCTAGGTGTCCCTTGGAGTGCCCTGGGTGTCCCTGAGGGTGCCCTGGCTTTCCCTAGGGTGCCCTGGCTGTGCACTTGGTGTCCCTGGGAGTGCCCTGGCTGTCCCTGGACTGCCCTGGCTGTCCCCTAGGTGTCCTTGGGGTGCACTGGGTGTCCCTGAGGGTGCCCTGGCTGTCCCCTTCGTGTCTTGGGGGTGCTCTGGCTGTCCCTAGGGTGCCCTGGCTTTCCCCTGGATGTCCCTGGGGGGGCCCTGGGTGTCCCTGGGGTTGCCCAGGGTGTCCCTGGGGTTCCCTGGCTGTCCCGTACGTGTCCCTGGGGTTCCCTGGAGGTCCCCTAGGTGTCCCTGGGGGTGCCCTCGCTGTCCCTGTTGTGCCATGGCTGTCCCCTAGGCGACCCTGGGGGTGCCCTGGGTGTCCCTGGAGTGCCCTGGCTGTCCCCTACATGTCCCTGGGGGTGCCCTGGCTGTCCCCTAGGTGTCCCTGGGGGTGCCCTGGGTGTCCCTGGAGTGCCCTGGCTGTCCCCTACATGTCCCTAGAGGTGCCCTGGCTGTCCCCTAGGTGTCCCTGGGGGTGTCCTGCCTTCCCCTAGGTGTCCCTGGGGTTGCCCTGGCTTTCCCCTCGGTGTCCCTGGGGGTGCCTTGCCTGTCTCCTAGGTGTCCCTGGGAGTGCCCTGGCTGTCCCCTAGGGGTCTCTGGGGGTGCCCTGGCTGTCCCGTCAGTGTCCCTGGGGGTGCCCTGCCTGTCCCCTTGGTGTCCCTGGGGGTGCCCTGCCTGTCCCCTAGGTGTCGTTGGGGGTGCCCTGGGTGTCCCTGGGGGTGCCCTGCGTGTCCCTGGGGTGCCCTGGCTGTCCCCTAGGTGTCCCTGGGGGTGCCCTAGGTATCCCTGGGGGTGCCCTGGCTGTCCCTAGGGTGCCCTGGCTGTCCCCTAGCTGTCCCTGGGGGTGCCCTGGGTGTCCCTGGGGTGCCCTGGCTGTCCCCAAGGTGTCCCTGTGGGTGCCCAGAGTGTCCCTGGGAGTGCCCTGCCTGTCCCCTTGGTGTCCCTGGGGGTGCCCTGTGGGTCCCTGGGGTGCCCTGGGGGTGCCCTGGTGTCCCTGGGGCTGCCCTTGCTGTCCCCTAGGTGTCCCTGGGGGTGCCCTGGCTGTCCCTGGAGTGCCCTGGCTGTCCCCTAGGTGTCCCTGGGGGGGCCCTGGCTGTCCCCTAGGTGTCCCTGGGGGTGCCCTGCCTGTCCCCTAGGTGTCCCTGGGGGTGCCCTGGCTGTCCTCTAGGTGTCCCTGGGGGGTGTCCTGGGTGTCCCTCCGGTTCTCTGGCTGTCCCCTAGGTGTCCCTGGGGGTGCCCAGGGTGTACCTGGGGTTCCCTGGCTGTCCCCTAGGTATCCCTGGGGGGGCCCTCGGTGTCCCTGGGGGTGCACAGGGTGTCAGTGGGGTTCCCTGGCTGTCCCGTACGTGTCCCTGTGGTTCCCTGGAGGTCCCCTAGGTGTCCCTGGGGGTGCCCTGAGTTTCCCTGGGCTACCCTGGCTGTCCCCTAGGTGTCCCTGTGGGGGCCCTGGCAGTCCCCGAGGTGTCTCTGGGGGTGCCCTGGGTGTCCCTGGGGGTGCACAGGGTGTCACTGGGGTTCCCTGGCTGTCCCGTACGTGTCCCTGGGGGTGCCCTGGAGGTCCCATAGGTGTCCCTGGGGGTGCCCTCGCTGTCCCTGGGGTGCCCTGCCTGTCCCCTAGGTGTCCTTGTGGGTGCCCTGGCTCTCCCCAGGGTGCCCTGGCTGTGCCCTCGGTGTCTCTGGGGCTGCCCTGGCTGTCCCTAGGGTGCCCTGGCTCTCCCCTCGGTGTCCCTGGGGGTGCCCTGGCTGTCCCCGCGGTGTCCCTGGGGCTGCCCTGGCTGTCCCCTAGGTGTCTCTGGGGGTGCCCTGGCTGTCCCTAGGGTGCCCTGGCTGTCCCCTCGGTGTCCCTGGGGGTGGCCTGCCTGTCCCCTAGGTGTCCTTGGGGGTGCCCTGGCTGTCCCTAGGGTGCCCTGGCTGTCCCCTCGGTGTCCCTGGGGGTGGCCTGCCTGTCCCCTAGGTGTCCTTGGGGGTGCCCTGGCTGTCCCTGGGGTGCCCTGGCTGTCCCCTAGGTGTCCCTGGGGGTGCACAGGGTGTCCCTGGGGGTGCCCTGGCTGTCCCTGGGGGTGCACAGGGTGTCCCTGGTGTTCCCTGGCTGTCCCGTACGTGTCCCTGGGGGTGCCCTGGAGGTCCCCTAGGCGTCCCTGGGGGTGCCCTGGGTGGCCCTGGGGTGCCCTGGCTGTCCCCTAGCTGTCCCTGGGGAGGCCCTGGCTGTCTCCTAGGTGTCCCTGGGGGTGCCCTGGCTGTTCCTGTGGGTGCCCTGGCTGTCCCCTTCGTGTCCCTGGGGTGCCCTGGGTGTCCCTGGGGTGCCCTGGAGTACCCTGGCTGTCCCCTAGGTGTCCATGGGGGGGCTCTGGCTGTCCCCTAGGTGTCCCTGGGGGTGCTCTGGCTGTACCCTAAGTGTCCTGGGGGGTACCCTGGCTATCCCTAGGGTGCCCTGGCTGTCCCTTAGGTGTCCCTGGGTGTGCCCTGGGTGTCTCTGGGGAGTCCTGGCTGTTTCCTAGGTGTCCCTGGGGGGGCCCTGGCTGTCCCTGGGGGAGCCATGGCTGTCCCTGGGGGTGCCCTGGCTGTCCCCTAGGTGTACCTGGGGGTGCCCTGGCTGTCACTAGGGTGCCCTTGCTGTGCCCTCGGTGTCCCTGGGGGTGCCCTGGCTGTCCCCTACGTGTCCCTAGGGGTGCCCTGGATGTCCCTGGGTGCTTTGACTGTCCCCTAGGTGTCCCTGAGGGGGCCCTGGCTGTCTCCTAGGTGTCCCTGGGGTGCCCTGGCTGTCTCGTCAGTCTCCCTGAGGGTGCCCTGGCTGTCCCTCGGGTGCCCTGGGGGTGCCCTGGGTGTCCCTGGGGTGCCCTGGCTGTCCCCTCGGTGTCCCTGGGGGTGCCCTACCTGTTCCCTAAGTGTCCTAGGGGGTGCCCTGGCTGTGCCTCGGTGTCTCTGGGGGTGCCCTGGCTGTCCCTAGGGTGCCCTGGCCGTCCCTTAGGTGTCCCCTGGGTGTGCCCTGGGTGTCTCTGGGGTGCCCTGGCTGTCCCTAGCTGTCCCTGGGGGGGCCCTGGCTGTCCCCTAGGTGTCCCTGGGGGGGCCCTGGCTGTCCCCTAGGTGTCCCTGGGGGGGCCCTGGCTGTCCCCTAGGTGTCCCTGGGGGTGCCCTGGTTGTCCCTGGGGTGCCCTGACTGTCCCCTAGGTGTCCCTGGGGGGGCCCTGGCTGTCTCTGGGGTGCCCTGGCTGTCCCCTACGTGTCCCTGAGGGTGCCCAGGCTGTCCCCTAGGTGTCCCTGGGGGTGCCCTGGGTGTCCCTGGGGTGCCCTGACTGTCCCCTAGGTGTCCCCTGGGGGGGCCCTGGCTGTCCCTGTTGGTGCCCTGCCTGTCCCCTAAGTGTCCTAGGGGGTGCCCTGGCTGTGCCCTCCGTGTCTCTGGGTGTGCCCTGGCTGTCCCTAGGGTGCCCTGGCTGTCCCTTAGGTGTCCCTGGGTGTGCCCTGGGTGTCTCTGGGGTGCCCTGGCTGTCCCCTAGGTGTCCCTGGGGGTGCCCTGGCTGTCCCTGGGGGTGCACAGGGTGTCCCTTGGGTTACCTGGCTGTCCCGTACGTGTCCCTCGGGGTGCCCTGGAGGTCCCCTTGTGTCCCTGGGGGTGCCCTGGGTGTCCCTGGGGTGCCCTGGCTGTCCCCTAGGTGTCTCTGGGGGGGCCATGGCTGTCTCCTAGGTGTCCCTGGGGGTGCCCTGGGTGTCCCTGGGGTGCCCTGGAGTGCCTTGGCTGTCCCCTAGTGTCCCTGGAGGTGGCCTGCCTGTCCCCTACGTGTCCCTGGGGGTTCCCTCGCTGTCCCTGGGGTGCCCTTGCTGTCCCCTAGGCGGCCCTGGGGGTGCCCTGGGTGTCCCCGGGTGTGCCCTCGCCGTCCTCTAGGTGTCCCTGGGGTGCCCTGGGTGTCCCCTCGGTGTCTTTGGGGGTGCCCTGCCTGTCCCCTAGGTGTCGTTGGGGGTGCCCTGGGTGTCCCTGGGGGTGCCCTGGCTGTCCCCTAGGTGTCCCTTGGGGTGCCCTGGCTGTCCCCTAAGTGTCCTAGGGGGTACCCTGGCTGTCCCTAGGGTGCCCTGGCTGTCCCTTAGGTGTCCCTGGGTGTGCCCTGGGTGTCTCTGGGGAGCCCTGGCTGTCCCCCTAGGTGTCCCTGGGGTGGTCCTGGCTGTCTCTGGGGTTCCTTGGGTGTCCCCCTAGGTGTCCCTGGGGGTGCCCTGGCTGTCCCCTACGTGTCCCTGGGGGTGCACTGGGTGTCCCTGGGGGTGCCCTGACTGTCCCCTAGGTGTCCCTGAGGGGGCCCTGTCTGTCTCCTAGGTGTCCCTGGGGGTGCCCTGCCTGTCCCCTAAGTGTCCTAAAGGGTGCCCTGGCTGTGCCCTCGGTGTCTCTGGGGGTGCCCTGGCTGTCCCTAGGGTGCCCTGGCTGTCCCTTAGGTGTCCCTGGGTGTGCCCTGGGTGTCTCTGGGGTGCCCTGGCTGTCCCCTAGGTGTCCCTGAGGGTGCCCTGGCTGTCCCTGGAGTGCCCTGGCTGTCCCCTAGGTGTTCCTGGGGGGATCCCAGGCTGTCCCATAGGTGTCCCTGGGGGTGCCCTGGGTGTCCCTGGGATGCCCTGACTGTCCCCTAGGTGTCCCTGGGGGGGCCCTGGCTGTCTCCTAGGTCTCCCTGGAAGTGCCCTGGCTGTCCCTGTGGGTGCCCTGGCTGTCTCCTAGGTGTCCCTGGGGTTGCCCTGCCCCTCCTCTAGGTGTCCCTCGGGGTGCCCTGGCTGTGCCCTCCGTGTCTCTGGGTGTGCCCTGGATGTCCCTAGGGTGCCCTGGCTGTCCCTTAGGTGTCCCTGGGTGTGCCCTGGGTGTCTCTGGGGTGCCCTGGCTGTCCCCTAGGTGTCCCTGGGGGTGCCCTGGCTGTCCCTGGGGGTGCACAGGGTGTCCCTTGGGTTCCCTGGCTGTCCCGTACGTGTCCCTGGGGTGCCCTTGCTGTCCCCTAGGCGGCCCTGGGGGGTGCCCTGGGTGTCCCCTCGGTGTCTTTGGGGGTGCCCTGCCTGTCCCCTAGGTGTCGTTTGGGGTGCCCTGGGTGTCCCTGGGGGTGCCCTGGCTGTCCCCTAGGTGTCCCTGGGGGTGCCCTAGCTGTCCCCTAAGTGTCCTAGGGGGTACCCTGGCTGTCCCTAGGGTGCCCTGGCTGTCCCTTATGTGTCCCTGGGTGTGCCCTGGGTGTCTCTGGGAGCCCTGGCTGTCCCCTAGGTGTCCCTGGGGGGGGCCCAGGCTGTCCCTGGGGGAGCCATGGCTGTCCCTGGGAGTGCCCTGCCTGTCCCCTTGGTGTCCCTGGGGGGGTCCTGGCTGTCTCTGGGGTTCCTTGGCTGTCCCCTAGGTGTCCCTGGGGGTGCCCTGGCTGTCCCCTACGTGTCCCTGGGGGTGCCCTGGGTGTCCCCTGGGGTGCCCTGACTGTCCCCTAGGTGTCCCTGAGGGGGCCCTGGCTGTCTCCTAGGTGTCCCTGGGGGTGCCCTGCCTGTCCCCTAAGTGTCCTAGGGGGTGCCCTGGCTGTGCCCTCGGTGTCTCTGGGGGTGCCCTGGCTGTCCCTAGGGTGCCCTGGCTGTCCCTTAGGTGTCCCTGGGTGTGCCCTGGGTGTCTCTGGGGTGCCCTGGCTGTCCCCTAGGTGTCCCTGGGGGTGTCCTGGGTGTCCCTGGGGGTGTTCAGGGTGTCCCTGGGGTTCCCTGGCTGTCCCGTAGGTGTCCCTGGGGGTGCCCTGGGTGTCCCTGGGGGTGCACAGGGTGTCCCTGGGGGTGCCCTGGCTGTCCCTGGGGGTGCACAGGGTGTCCCTGGGGTTCCCTGGCTGTCCCGTACGTGTCCCTGGGGGTGCCCTGGAGGTCCCCTAGGCGTCCCTGGGGGTGCCCTGGGTGTCCCTGGGGTGCCCTGGCTGTCCCCTAGCTGTCCCTGGGGGGGCCCTGGCTGTCTCCTAGGTGTCCCTGGGGGTGCCCTGGCTGTTCCTGTGGGTGCCCTGGCTGTCCCCTTCGTGTCCCTGGGGTGCCCTGGGTGTCCCTGGGGTACCCTGGAGTACCCTGGCTGTCCCCTAGGTGTCCATGGGGGGGCTCTGGCTGTCCCCCTAGGTGTCCCTGGGGGTGCTCTGGCTGTACCCTAAGTGTCCTGGGGGGTACCCTGGCTATCCCTAGGGTGCCCTGGCTGTCCCTTAGGTGTCCCTGGGTGTGCCCTGGGTGTCTCTGGGGAGCCCTGGCTGTCCCCTAGGTGTCCCTGGGGGGGCCCTGGCTGTCCCTGGGGGAGCCATGGCTGTCCCTGGGGGTGCCCTGGCTGTCCCCTAGGTGTACCTGGGGGTGCCCTTGCTGTCCCTAGGGTGCCCTTGCTGTGCCCTCGGTGTCCCTGGGGGTGCACTGGCTGTCTCCTACGTGTCCCTGGGGGTGCCCTGGATGTCCCTGGGGTGCTTTGACTGTCCCCTAGGTGTCCCTGAGGGGGCCCTGGCTGTCTCCTAGGTGTCCCTGGGGTGCCCTGGCTGTCTCGTCAGTCTCCCTGAGGGTGCCCTGGCTGTCCCTGGGGTGCCCTGGGGGTGCCCTGGGTGTCCCTGGCGTGCCCTGGCTGTCCCCTCGGTGTCCCTGGGGGTGCCCTACCTGTTCCCTAAGTGTCCTAGGGGGTGCCCTGGCTGTACCCTCGGTGTCTCTGGGGGTGCCCTGGCTGTCCCTAGGGTGCCCTGGCCGTCCCTTAGGTGTCCCAGGGTGTGCCCTGGGTGTCTCTGGGGTGCCCTGGCTGTCCCCTAGCTGTCCCTGGGGGGGCCCAGGCTGTCCCCTAGGTGTCCCTGGGGGTGCTCTGGCTGTCCCTGGGGGAGCTATGGCTGTCCCCTAGGTGTCCCTGGGGGGGCCCTGGCTGTCCCCTAGGTGTCCCTGGGGGTGCCCTGGTTGTCCCTGGGGTGCCCTGACTGTCCCCTAGGTGTCCCTGGGGGGGCCCTGGCTGTCTCTGGGGTGCCCTGGCTGTCCCCCTACGTGTCCCTGAGGGTGCCCTGGCTGTCCCTGGACGGCCCTGGCTGTCCCCTAGGTGTCCCTGGGGGTGCCCAGGCTGTCCCATAGGTGTCCCTGGGGGTGCCCTGGGTGTCCCTGGGGTGCCCTGACTGTCCCCTAGGTGTCTTTGGGGGGGCCCTGGCTGTCCCTGTGGGTGCCCTGCCTGTCCCCTAAGTGTCCTAGGGGGTGCCCTGGCTGTGCCCTCCGTGTCTCTGGGTGTGCCCTGGCTGTCCCTAGGGTGCCCTTGCTGTGCCCTCGGTGTCCCTGGGGGTGCCCTGGCTGTCCCCTACGTGTCCCTGGGGGTGCCCTGGATGTCCCTGGGGTGCTTTGACTGTCCCCTAGGTGTCCCTGGGGTGCCCTGGCTGTCTCGTCAGTCTCCCTGAGGGTGCCCTGGCTGTCCCTGGGGTGCCCTGGGGGTGCCCTGGGTGTCCCTGGGGTGCCCTGGCTGTCCCCTCGGTGTCCCTGGGGGTGCCCTGCCTGTCCCCTAAGTGTCTTAGGGGGTGCCCTGGCTGTGCCCTCGGTGTCTCTGGGGGTGCCCTGGCTGTCCCTAGGGTGCCCTGGCTGTCCCTTAGGTGTCCCTGGGTGTGCCCTGGGTGTCTCTGGGGTGCCCTGGCTGTCCCCTAAGTGTCCCTGGGGGTGCCCTGGCTGTCCCTGGGGGTGCACAGGGTGTCCCTTGGGTTACCTGGCTGTCCCGTACGTGTCCCTGGGGGGTGCCCTGGAGGTCCCCTTGGTGTCCCTGGGGGTGCCCTGGGTGTCCCTGGGGTGCCCTGGCTGTCCCCTAGGTGTCTCTGGGGGGGCCCTGGCTGTCTCCTAGGTGTCCCTGGGGGTGCCCTGGGCGTCCCTGGGGTGCCCTGGGGTGCCCTGGCTGTCCTCTAGGTGTCCCTGGGGTGCCCTGGGTGTCCCTGGGGTGCCCTGGAGTGCCTTGGCTGTCCCCTAGTGTCCCTGGAGGTGCCCTGCCTGTCCCCTACGTGTCCCTGGGGGTGCCCTCGCTGTCCCTGGGGTGCCCTTGCTGTCCCCTAGGCGGCCCTGGGGGTGCCCTGGGTGTCCCCTCGGTGTCTTTGGGGGTGCCCTGCCTGTCCCCTAGGTGTCGTTGGGGGTGCCCTGGGTGTCCCTGGGGGTGCCCTGGCTGTCCCCTAGGTGTCCTTTGGGGTGCCCTGGCTGTCCCCTAAGTGTCCTAGGGGGTACCCTGGCTGTCCCTAGGGTGCCCTGGCTGTCCCTTAGGTGTGCCTGGGTGTGCCCTGGGTGTCTCTGGGGAGCCCTGGCTGTCCCCTAGGTGTCCCTGGGGGGGTCCTGGCTGTCTCTGGGGTTCCTTGGCTGTCCCCTAGGTGTCCCTGGGGGTGCCCTGGCTGTCCCCTACGTGTCCCTGGGGGTGCCCTGGGTGTCCCTGGGGTGCCCTGACTGTCCCCTAGGTGTCCCTGAGGAGGCCCTGGCTGTCTCCTAGGTGTCCCTGGGGGTGCCCTGCCTGTCCTCTAAGTGTCCTAGAGGGTGCCCTGGCTGTGCCCTCGGTGTCTCTGGGGGTGCCGTGGCTGTCCCTAGGGTGCCCTGGCTTTCCCTTAGGTGTC